>NW_026885940.1:0-70981 GCF_032173495.1 Musca vetustissima
TTTTCCCTTACATTAACTATGGATGAACTGAGGTCTAATGTCACTCAAATTACTGGAGCGGTGAATGCTCTACTTGAAAAGATGTAATGTATTAGAAAGGAAAGTGTCACATTTAAATGCCTTAAACGAAGCAGCGGCCTCGACTGACAACCGCCTAAATGCAGTTGACGAGGAAGTGACACAGGCTCCCACAACCCTTGATGATATTAGGGAAATTAGTCGTCTGCCTGATTGTGTGAAAGAGACTACAGATATTCGACGGAAACCCAGTACAATATGTGTCATGGGTTCACTCTGTTGAAAGTATATTGTCAGATTTTTCGGTAGTAAGGGATAAACCCTTGTACCGAGCAATCCTCCAACATATAAGACAAAAGGTCAGGGGTGCAGCCGATTCTGCACTTATTTCGTACAATATTTTTGACAGCAACTGGTCAAAAATTAAAGAATGTCTGTCACTACACTATGCAGATAAAAGAGACATACGTACTCTGGAACACCAGTTGCACCGTCTCAACCAAAGAGGGATGAAGGTTGATGAGTTTGACGCTAAAGTTAATCATCAATTTTCATTAAACCGAGTCTTACTCCGAAGAGACAGTTAGAGAGAGTCTTTTTAGAAACTTGTCGCAACAGAGCATTGGATGTTTTTATTCGGGGTCTCATTGGAGACATGTCCAGGATGTTGCTTATACAGCGTCCAAAAACTTTACTTTACAGCTTGCCTGGAGATGCAAAATGTTGATTTTCGGAATTCCTCCATTCACAACCCCTCCCCTAACAATCGAGTCTCATTACCTATTAACAGTCTGTCAAGTACTACGTCATACCAGACTAAGAATAAGCCTCCACAATTGCCACCGAAACCACACTGGCGTTCCCTAGATCATCGCCAACAAGTTTCAGCGGATCATCGTTATTTACAGAAAGGAAACCAAAATTCTATGTCATATCTTCCGGTGGAGAAAATGGAGGTGGATCCTTCTATACAAACCAGAAATGTGAATTATATGAATAGACCCAATCCAACACAACAAAGACTATATCATACTCTTTCTGAAAAGGAAGAGGAACAAGATGTAGTTGAAGAAGGTAACGCGGAATCATCAAATGAACAAAACTCTGAGGATTTTTTGGAGTCTGGCCAATAAAAATCTATACCGACCACGAACCTTTAACATGTTCATTAAGTAATCTCAACTACAACGCTAAGTAGTGGAGCCACCAATAAAAATATTTAGAAATCACATAATTCTACGACAGGGGGTGAGTTTTGAGTGTAGTGAAGTGACACATGAAGCCTACAAGAGATTTTTTATAACATTACCTACAATAAATAGTGCATCCCTAATTGATGTGCTAAAAAGAATTTTAAATCCTAATGTAATAAACGGTATTAAAATCCCGGAATCTTCGATTCCCTCATTATAGGATGTATATACTAATCATTTTTATAGATACAGGATCCGTATAACACAACGAATGGTTGAGGATGTTACGTTAACCGATAGAATTTTCAACATCATAGAACAGGAACATAAACGTGCTCATCGCAACGCACGTGAGAACAGGGAGCAAATTCTTGAGAAATTTTATTTTCCCGCTATGTCAAGGCAAATTCGAGAATACATTCAACAATGTGAAACGTGTAAAGTTAGCAAGTATGACAGACATCCTTCAAAACCACATATGCAACCCACTCCAATCCCGAATTATCCCTGCGAAATCCTTCACATTGATATTTTTGATATAGAAAAACAGAAATTTCTAAGTTGTATAGACAAATTTACTAAATTTGCAAAATTATTTCCAATTAAAAATAGGTCATCTCCACATCTAAAAATGATGTTAACTATTGCTCTCCATTATTTTACGGTTCCGCGTGCTTTAGTTATGGACAACGAGCGTGGTTTTTTGACCCCCCTTGTTATAAACTACATTCGGTCCTTAGGTATTGAAATATATCAAACGCCGACGCAACGTAGTGAGGTAAACGGACAGGTTGAGAGGCTGCATTCCACTTTGATTGAAATTTATCGTTGTCTTTGTAAAGAGCTCCCTAGACTGACCCCTGAGGAACGCGTCGCTATAACCGTGGATAGGTATAACAACACCATACATTCAGTTACGAAGCGAAAACCTGCTGATATTTTCCTTAATAGAACTGCCAGAATAAATTATCAAGAGTTGTCAAACTTTAGGGAACGCACATACGACGATATTAAGGCTCTTCTACTACATGAACAAGAAACTAGAAATGCTAGAAACAACAAAACTCGCTCGCCCCCACATGATTTCACTATTGGTGACGAAATGTTTATATCAAACAAACAAATTAAAAGCAAAGAAAAACCAATATACAAAAAAGAAATTGTTTCTCAAGATAGAAACGTTACTGTAATTACACAGAGTGGAAAGAAATTCCACAAATCTGACATAAAAAATGTTTAATAATAAAAAGCGATTATTGGTCAAGAGGTAAGATGGCTCATGCATAGATATCTGGTCCCGGGCGGTCTGGGTGCAAATTGTTCAATATTTGTATTCGATACATCACACTGGTTCAATTCCAGTTTTCTCGGTGGTCCGAGGGATGGTCTTCGAAGTGGTTCAACTCCACCAAGAATCTATGGCTTTATTTTGACGGTGAAGGTGTTCATGCCATGAGTAGGCTGTAGCAATGGCTAAAGGCTATGGCTAAAAGGGATTAACATGACCCTTCCTATGTCATCTGAGTTCACACCTGCATTCCGAAAATAATCGCCAATTAACACCCTCCTGGTGTATAAATATTACAAAAAAATTAAGAATGAAAATGAATATTATCACAAAAATATAAACCCAAACAGGGTTCACAATCACCAAAATAAGGGTCACAAACAAAAGAAAAAATTAAGAATGAAAATGAATATTATCACAAAAATATAAACCCAAACAGGGTTCACAATCACAAAAATAAGGGTCACAAACAAAAGAAAAAAATAAGAATGAAAATTAATATTACCCACAAAAATATAAACCCAAACAGGGTTCACAATCACAAAACTACCCAAGATAAGGGTCACAAATATTACAAATCAAAAAAAAAATGGTACCATAAACGGTACAAAACCCTATCCTGATACCCACAATGGTATCCAAAAACAAAAAAATAGAAAGAAATAAAAAAATAAAAAAAAACAATAAAAACAAAATCGAAAACTAATAAAAATCACTACTAACAAAACATAAAACATCCCACTTCCCTGTTATTCGATTGATCCAAAGAAACGTATTCCGTCTTCCCGAACTCCACTCATTCCTTACTACTAATCAATTGCTACTAACCGCTAGAATATAGACATTTTTATATTAAAGAATCTTTCAATCATTTTCAAAATTTTGTATGATCAGAAAAAATGTGAAAATTTCGGCTTATTATTTTTTGACTTATTATTCTCTGCTTTAATTTTGCTAAGAAAATTACATTTAAAATTATTTTCAAAATTTTATAAAGTAAAAATGTAAAAATATTGGCATTAAAAAATAGTCATGTATGGTATAATGTTTTTAGAAAATTATATAGGTATCTTTTAGTAAACAATTTGAATACTACAAAACTACTTAATGATTTCTAATATTTTTCAAAACTTTATAGAATATAAAATTGTTAACATTTTCGGCCAATAATATTGAATCTTAAAAGCTTTATATAATGACTTCTTGATTATTTTATTAAATTAACATGTTACTTTAAAATAACTCGTTAGATTTAAGTCAATAGTTTGTAATTATCCCTTAGGATAACATTCAAGCTAAGTCCTCACAAGAAATACAGCACAAGGTGACGATACTAAAGGAAGATATAGGTGAATTAGTCCGAGCTTGCCAAATGGCCAAGGCCAAATAACATCATCGAAGTCATCGAATACAGCGAGCCTTCTACTAATGGCACCCACCTACTCTACATACTATCAATGCCGAAGGTAGCGCAAACCAAATTTAATCACCTAATTGTTCGAGCAGTTTTAAAGGATTGTACGAGCAGTTTCAAAAATCGAATTACATAAAGATGACACAATGATTTTGGATAACTTTAACAGTAGCATGTGGTCCAACGGAACTTCCCATCATCTCGATGGATCCTTTCTTCTACAAATGGAAAATGAATCATTAAGAATCAACAACAAAATCTATTGGAGTTTGACCAGTTCTGGAGGTCAAGTTCTCCCACCAGTACTGACCACTATCACAAATAAGAGCCTATCCGTTAACCTGAATCTCGTACATGAAATGGCTTCGACAAATATACAACTTTTGGCCTATTTAAAGGAGAAAACTACGTGGTTCATGATGTCAGGATCATTGGGTCTATTCGTACTAATGGTGCTTATTTGGATAACCTGGAGAAAGTTAACAACGAAGAAAAACCTACCCAAACTGAACCTGCCAATAATACAACAAAACGCCTCCTTACATCCTGATCTGCGGGACGCAGATTTTTAGAGGGGGAAGAGTTAACACACCTCAATACCTCCAAACCACTGTGCTGCGACGTCTCATACGTACACGTGCCGCTAAGTCAGCACTTTCGATTCACTTGCGAAACGGAAATATGATATGTTCCCACAGTCATCGAACTCGTGCACTAGGCCTACCGTCAGCATAATGCACCTGTGGGAAATATTAAAATAAGCATAATTTGGACGTCGCTGCCAACAACGTGAGGTTTGGAGTTAAGAACTATGAAGGCGAGAAACCAGTTGGAGTTCGGGAGTAAAACGAGTCGCGTTAATTTTCTCTTATCTAAAATCATCATTAATAAAGGAATTAAAATTAATAATTTTTGCATTTTAATTTTTGTATCAACTGTTGTTGATAAGTTGATTTTTTTTATTAAAACCAGGACACTAGTCCTTAACTTATATATATATTCTTGATCAGCGTAAAATTCTATGACGATTTAAGCATGCCCGTCTGTCTGTTGTAATCACTCTAGCCTTTCAACTGATTGAGACAGATCGCCAAAATTTTAAATAGAGTCCTCTTTTGTCTGCAGGCAGGTCAAGTTCGAAGATGGGTTATATCGGTCCACGTTTGGACATAGCTTTCATATAAGGGTACCACCCAATTTTCGATATTTTGGGGTTCTTGGGCGAGTTTTTCAACGGAATTCGCTGAAATTTGGTACATTAGGTCCACTTTTTCTTGTAGCCCCCAAATAGTAGACCCAAATGTTAATTTTTTTAGGGTTTTGACTAGTCATCTGTTGTAATCATTCCACCTTCTAAGGATATCGTCATAAAAACTCAAATCTGACGATAATGACATATATCGGCCAGAATTTAGGCATCTCCCCCATATAATAATACCTCCTGAAGGAAAGAATTGAGATACAAAACTAAAATATTGGGTTCGAAATTGACATGTATCGGTCATTAATTAGGAATAGTCCTTATATAATGATAAGCCAAAATATGCGCCAATTCCTACACTATGTAATCAATATTGGTCCCCCTTTGGGTTCATATAACGTTGAAAATTGCAGTAGTTTGAGGATCTTGCACTCTACCATGCGTTATAAGTATCAGTCCATGTTTTGGCGTATTGCTGAAATTTGTATTTGGTGAACATAATAGTTTACATAAATCGGTTTGTAGAATTATCGGTATGGGCCCACTTTTTGGTATGTTCCCTATATTTTCATTGCAAGACCGAACGCTTTTTTCACTTGTTTACATTAAAATAGTTATCTGATTTGTTTCGCGTTTTGGGTTGGGTTGTAAGACTTTGTTGTAATCATTCTACCTGCGGAGGATATTGAGATAAAAAAAAACTAGGACGTGAGGTTGAAGAATTAACCATATCGGCCCGATGAAAGATCTAAATCCCATATAATAATACCTACCGATTTTCGGGAATTTTAATATTTAGCGTAAAGGAAATTATTGTGATGCAAAAGTTTTAGCCTCGAAATTGGGCTATATCAGTCCTCAAATAGGTATAACACCTCATATAATGATAACTACAAATTTTCGGTAATTCCTACACGATGTAATCAATATTAGTGCCGCTTTAGCTATAGTCTTCAGGGGCGTACTCATACAAATTTCTTTCTGCAATGGCAATTTTCATATTGAACCAGCAGCTTCCACCCAACCCACCGAAATAAAATCAGTAAGGAAAGTTCAAACTTCACCACTTTGAATTCATACAAGAGGACGAAACTATATATGGGAGCTATATCAAAATCTGAACCGATTTCAACAAAACTTCGCACACATCAAACTGGACCTTACTCAGTAGTCTGTGCAAAATTTTGTATCAATCGGACACAGCTTGCGTGTTTGATGCACCATTTACATAAAATCGGACGACGCTATATATGGGAGCTATATCTAAATCTGAACCAATTTCAACGAAACTTCGTACACATCAAACTGGACCTAATCTAGTGCGCTGTGCAAAATGTTGTCTCAATCGGACAAACATTCCGAGTTTTGTGCACAATTTACCTAAAATCGGACGAAACTATATATGGGAGCTATATCTAAATCTCAACCGATTTTCCGGAAACTAAACACACATCATTCTAGACCTAATTCATTAGACTGTGCTAAATTTCGTGCAAATCGAAAGATATATAATGACTTTGGTGCATCATTTACATTAAATCGGACGAAAATATATATGGGAGCTATATCTAAATCTGAGCCGATTTTCAGGAAACTTAACACACATCATCCTAGATCTAATTCATTACGCTGTGTTCATTTCTAAATCTGAACCGACTTTTCCCAATTTCAATAGGGTTCGTCCTTGGGCCAAATAAGTGACCTATGTTAAATTTCATCCAAATCGGATCATAAATGAAACCTGTACTTTGCTCACAAAAATACATGGACGGACGGACATGCATAAATCGACTCAGAAAGTGATTCTATGCATATTCTCAAAAGGAACCATGGGTCTATCTCGATTCCTTTTGCCTGTAACAAACATATGCACAAAGACATAATAGCCTGTACCACAGTGTGGTGAAGGGTATAAAAACCAGGGTGCATTGGCGATAGCCTCATATAACTGAGCGCTCTAAATTGAAGCATTTAGTGGAGCATTTAGCAACCTACAATGCATCGCCAATATCAGTCCACTTTTTGGTGTTTTTAGGAAAAATCTCAATAAAAAATTGCTGAAATTTGTATTTGGTGTACATTATGGTTTACCCAAATCGGTCTGCACATTCCGACTAATTTGTTCCGTTTCTTGCTTTTTTTAATCGATCCTGGGAATTTCTCACAAGTTATTTGTGTCTATAGTATTTGAATTATTTAATGTAAAATAGTTTAAGGTTATAATTGTCCTGTTTCGTCTTTCTGCCCTCTCTCTCTCTCTCTTTAGATTTTTATCTGGTATCCCAGTTTACATTTACATTTTTTGTAAGCAATCGACAGTAACATTATCCTGGAACTTTCTTCAACAGAACAGTGCGAAAGAATCCCAACAACTTTGCAAACATGAATTTAGAAGACGCACGCAACAACAACAAAACAAATCGTCCTTCTGAGCGACTAAGTCGAATTGTTCGAATAACACGAATTTGTAGCGACATCTGCGGTGCCGATGTATTCGATCCAAATTATCATGTTAACATCCGCACCTGTCTGGTCCTTTTCATAATCAATTTCAGTATTATAACATTCTGCGTCACAATTTATAAAGGATTGGCGGGTGATGATGATTGGAAAATATTCCTACAGGTTCTCTCAGTGGGTGGGGGAACCCTTACACAAGTGTGTTAAGTTAAAATTCTGATATTTCGATTTGAAAGACGATTTGCAATTATTTTCTAGGGATATTGTAAGCTGGTCAACTGCCTTCGACAACGATCGAAGTTTTGTTACCTACTGGACGAAGTATTTTCGTTATTCAAGGAATACGAATTAAAATCTCCCAGTTACAGGGTCTACTTGAATCAAGGCTGTCAAGTGCTTACTTATTTTATGAAATTGTGTGCCGTTGTAAATGTAACCATGATTTGTGGCCTGATTCTGGTGGCGGTGGCAGTGAATGCAATCTTCAACAAACACCAACTTATCGTCTATGGTAATATCCTTGGAGCAGATCCAACAACACCCAACGGATTTATTGCCACAATGATTGTTCAATCGGGATTTTTAATGGTCGGTGGTTTTGGTCTCTATGCTGGTGATATGGCATTCTTTACGCCAATTTCTCAGATTGCCACAATGAAGGGAATCTTACGTTGCAAATTTGAGGACATCAATGCTGTCATTGAAGGAGAAGATCAAGAAGATCATTTAAAGATTTCCCGTTTATTGAGTGATGTAATAATATTCCATCAACGATATCTAAGGTAGCTAATAATACACCACTGTAATAATAATTTCTATCCAGAATATGTATTTCCATGCAATAGCTACAAATGAAGATATAAAGTTATCGCTTCAAGTATGATAGGGTCGTCAGCAAGCAAAGGATCACGCCATATCATAGAACTTTGACCTATGGCGAATATTTTCGTTCTGGCGTTTTCATATACTTACCAGGGTCTTTCATTGTGCTGTTACAAAAGGTTTTTCTGGTTTCGATTCTTTGCACAAAAATGGCTATTAATCCTAGGGTATTATAGAATTGGCTATAAAATCCGCAATATTTAAGAAAGAGCATTGACATATTGTACAAAGATTGTTATTATTCAAGGATGTTTGGTATTTTTTTAGGATATTTTATTTACTTCTTTATTATCTATCTTCATTCTTGGCATCGATGCATATAATAATATATAGCGAATATTTATTTGATTTGTAGATTTCTCCAAACTACTCAGGATACGTATTATTGGGTAATTGTAGCTCAAATAAGTACCTATTCAATCGGTATTGTTTGTTCTCTGTTTTGTATTTTGTTGGGAACCTGGCCTGGAGGATACATATACATGATATATTGCCTTGTAATGCTGTTCGTGTATTGTGGCATTGGAACCTTGGTTGATGTGACTGTAAGTATGAGAAGTAATGTCCAAAATTAAACATTACATTGAATTTGTGTACCCTTCACCACACTGTGATACAGGGAAAATATTTCGCTATATTTACACCCTCTTGACCGACTAAAGGTCTACAAATATTACTAATGTTCAGTAAATCCCTTCTAATTACTTGTCCAGATTCCCTTCACGGTAGGTTGTGTTATGATGTTCGACTTTCAATTGTGGACTATATATGGACTAGAAAAAACACAAAAAATTAAGTTTTCGGTCCACCTCATCCCAATATTATTATCTGATCATCACCGAAAATTATAGGCGTTATCCTTGACCATTCCTGGATCCTCATGGAAAATTTCAAAGCGATCCGCGCAGTATTTCCGCCTCCAGTGTGGTAATGTGTTACTAAATAATACCTGAGTACGCAAGCACCTGTAAATATTTAAATGTAACTATCACATCCGAGTAGATACGACAATATAATTGGTATCAATGTAAAGGTTAACCACTCCTCTTGGATATACTATCAACTTCTCGGCTCTATGTCATTCAGGAGTAAATATATACGCTATAGAATACAAATCTTGTCATTTTTCACAAAAAGTCATATTGATCGATCTTTATCAAAACAGGCATGCTTATTCTTTTTCCCAATCCCCTTCTCCATGTAGAAATTCGCGGTGTTTGGGCCATAATTGCGGCCTCTGGAGCGACCAAAAAATCAGACAAAAATTTAGTTTTTTGTCCATTTCATCCCCTAAATATTAACCGATCATTACCAAAAACAATGGGGGTCTTCATTGGGCAGAACCCATCCTACATGCAAAATTTCGTGAAGATTGGTCCATAACTGCGGCCTGTATCGTGTTTACAAATTATAATGGACAGACGGACGGACACACATGTCTAGATCGACTCAGCTAGTCGAGATATAACGCGTCGAGATATTTCGCGGCGTTACAAACTCTTGGGGCTGCAGAAAGCTATAATACCGCGACAACATAGTTGTGTAGGGTGTAAAAATCGGTTCAGATTTACATATAGCTCACATATATATTTTCGTCCGATTTAAGGTAAATAGTGCACCAAAGTCCCTATATATCCTTCGATTTGCACGAAATTTGACATAGGGTACTAAATTGAGTCTGGAATGATGTGTGGCCAGTTTCGGAAAAATCAGTTCAGATTTAGATATAGCTCCCATATATAGTTTCGCTCGATTTTATGTAAATGGTGCACTAAAATTTCTATATATCCTTTGATTTGCACGAAATTTGGCATAGCGTACTGAATTGAGTCTGGAATAATGTGTGGTAAGTTTCGGAAAAAACTGTTCAGATTTCGATATAGCTCTCATATAGTCTCTCATAAGTCCCTATATATCATTCGATTTGCTCAAAATTTGGTTTAGTGTACTGAGTTAGATCTAAAATGAAAATGTGTTAAGTTTCCTGAAAATCGGTTCAGAGTTAGATATAGCTTCTACATATATATTTTCTTTCGATTTTACACCAAATTGCCACAAATTTTGCACAACTTACTGAAGTTAGAATAACCTAGAAGTTGGATATAAATGATGTACCAAAGTGGGTCCGATTGTCACATAGTTTTGCACAACGTAAATCGGTTAAGTTTTGGATAGAGCTCCTATATATATTTGCTTTCGATTTTAAGTACATGATGCACCAAGAAATCAAAATGTGGCCGATATATATATTTTCGTCCGATGTTAAGTAAATTGTGCACCAAACTACTCATGTTTATCCAATCGGACATCCGGACTGATATTTGCTGTAAATTGATTTACATATTTTTGTCCCATTGTAAAAAACAACTCCATATCTGACCAAATGGAAAATTTAGTATAGGTTGCGGAATGACACGTTATGGGATCCAATTTCAATTTACTGGTCCTTCAAAAATGCGATGTCTGTTAGAATTCATCTGTTGAATATACCCAAAGTGGTGAAGGGTATCATATAGTCGGCCCCGTCCGACTTTACACTACTTTCCTTACTGGTTTATATTCAATTATTTTCAGAATGAATCATTTGTTGATTCCTGCTACAATGGCATAAAATGGTATAAACTAAGTCCAACTAATCAAAAATATATACTATACATGTTAATGGTATGTCAAAATACTGGCGGATTAACAATTGGATCTGTGCTACCGTTATCCATGAATACTGGATTACAAATATCCAAATCAATATATTCAATTGCAATGATGTTTCATAATTTTGTGGATTAAATTTACAAAATATTTATTTGACAAAATAATAATTTTAAGAGGTAATAAAAGACCAACAAAAAAATATATATATATATTTATAGCGCCGAAGTTGTTATACTCTCCGCCAAAACCAAAGCAACTAAAATTGCACGTTTAATAAATGCAGCATAACTTACAAAAATATTTTGTTGTTTTCTTAATTTTTAATCCGATACTTTAACTTACCAAAAAGAAATGCAAAATTCATTTTGAAATAAATTATAATTTATGGATAAGGGAATTGTCTCAATTTTTGATTTGACAAAACTAAGGCAACTCTACTGTACAAACAGGCGAGTTCTAAATTTTTGTGTACCCTCCACCATAATATGGGGGGTATATTAATTTTGTCGTTCCGTTTGTAACACATCGAAATATTCATTTCCGACCCTATAAAGTATATATATTCTAAATCAGGGTAAAATTCTAAGACGATCTAGCCATGTACGTCCGTCTGCTCTGATTACGCTATCTTCTGAAGGAATTGAAGTAGGGTGCTGAAATTTTGCATAGGGTTGTCTTTTGTCTACAGGCATGTCAAGTTTTTATACCCTACACAACTATGGTGTCAGGGTATTATAGCTTTGTGCAGCCCCAAAAGTTTGTAACGTAGAGAAATATTGGTCCTAGACCCACCTTTAAGTATACCGATCGTCATATCTCGACTAGCTGAGTCGATCTAGACATGCTGAGTCGATCTAGACATGACAGAATTTGTATTCTATGGCGTATATATTTACTCCTGAAGGACACAGCCCCGAGAAGTTGATAATATATCCTAGAGGAGTGGTTTACCTTTACATTGATACCAATTGTCTTGTCGTGTGTACTCGGATGTGGGAGTTGCACTTAAATATTTACAGGTCCTTGCGTATTCATATATTATTTAGTAACGCATTGCCACACTAGAGGGCGGAAATATATCGCGGATCGCTTTGAAATTTTCAATGAGGATCCAGGTATGGTCATGGACAACGCCTATAATTTTCGGTGATGATCAGATAATAATATTTGGATGAAGTAACCCGAAAACTTAATTGTTTGTGTTTTTTATGAGTTGATTTATAGGCCACTATTGAAAGCCGGACATCACAACACAACCCATGGTGAAGGGGATCTGGACAAGTAATTAGAAGAGCTGAACTGAATATTTGTAATATTTTTAGACGTCTAGGGGGTACAAATATCGGTAAATATTGCCCAAGCTCAGAATATCGAACCATAGAAAGTTAGATTTTCGTGGAAGTTGTGTAGGGTATCATATGGTCGGCCCCGTCCGACTATACTGCTCCGCTCACTGTTTTTTTTATGTTCTTTGGCCCTTTTTTCAGCCGAATTCGCTGTAGTTTGGTATTTTGTAGTCGCATAAGGTAACAAATCTCCCTACCAAAAAGTATTAATATTTGGCAATTCCTACAGAATGTAATCAAAATTGAAATGCCTACTACAACGGTACGAAAAGTACTAAAAAGTACTTATCTATACTAATAAAAGAGTAAAGTGATTGACTGACGGACTGATTTAACGATTTATCAACGCCCAGACGAAACGGCTGAAGCTAAGGTAACAGATAAGGCTGGGTTTTTGGAAATTCGTAGTAGAACTGTAGAAAAGTACTAAAAAGTACTAAATGTGATACCATTTGTATTTGGTGAACCGGTAGAGCTAGAATTCTGAAATTTGGATTGGTGGTCCCTGATGGAGTGTAGGTTAGGTGTAGCAAAGGGTTTTTGGAAATTCGAACTATAACTATCCAAAAAGTACTAAAATGTACTTAATTTGGTACAAATTCGTAGCATATGAACGGATAGAGCTAAAAGCTTGAAATGTAGAATGCGAATTAGGGTTGAGTTGTAGAGTCTATTTAAGGAGATGGTTTTGAAAGCGTGTACTCATGTGTACGAAAAGTACTATATGGTACTATATTTGGTACACATTTTATCTATACTAATAAAAGAGTAAAGTGATTAACTGACTGACTGATTTAACGATTCATCAACGACCAGACGAAACGGCCGAAGCTAGAATCTGGAAATTTAAAGTGAGGATTACTCTTGGTCCAAAGGTGTCAGATATGGCTGGGGTTTTGGAAATTCGTACTAGAACGGTACGAAAAGTACTAAATGTGATACCATTTGCATTTGGCGAACCAGCAGAGCTAGAACTCTGAAATTTGGATTAAGGGTCACTGATGGAGTAGATGTAGCAAAGGGCTTTTTTGAAATTCGAACTATAAGTTCCGAAAAGTACTGAAATGTACTAAATTTAGTACAATATCGTAGCATGTGAATGGATTGAACTAAAAAATTTAAATTTGAAATGCAAATTAAGGTTGAGAAGTAGGGTCGATATGAGGAGAGTTTGGAAAGCGTGTACTCATGTTTACGAAAAGTACTATATGGTACTATATTTGGTACAAATTTGATTTGAAGGTACAAATCGATCTGGAATGCTGAAAATTGAAAGTAACAGTACCGTCGGAGTGTAGGATTAGGATATGTACGTAGTTTTGGATAAAATTTACTTTTGTGTGCGAAAAGTACTAAATCGTACTATAATTGGTACCATTTGGATTTGGGTGAACCGAGCTGGAACAATGAAATGGAGTTAGGATCATTTAAGGGATGGAAGATTAACGTCAGGATTCAGTTTAACAAATTAATACTTATGGGTACTAAATGGTACTAAATTTGGTGAACCAATAGAGCTAAAATCATGGAAATTGGAGTCAGGATCACTGTGGAGGTGTAAGATTGAAATATGTGGGAAGTTTTAGAAATTCGTACTAATGTGTACTAAATTTGGTACAATTTAAATTGTGGGTGAAGCGATAAAGTTGAAATCATGAAATTTTGATTTAGGATCACTGTGGAAGTGTAGGATAGGGGTATGTAGGAAGTTTTGGAAATTCGTACTACTGTGCACTAAATTTGGTACAATTTGAATTGTGGGTGAACCGATAGTGTTGGAATCTTGAAACTTTGATTTAGGATCACTGTGGGAGTGTTGGTTTGGGTTAGGTAGGAAGTTTTGGAAATTCGTACTACTGTGTACTAAATTTGGTACAATTTGAATTGTGGGTCAACCGATAAAGTTGAAATCTTGACACTTGGATTTAGGATGACTGGGGATTGTAGGATTGGGGTATGTAGGAAGTTTTGGAAATTGGCACAACAATGTACTAAATTTGGTACAATTTGAATTGCGAGTGAACCTATGGAGTTGAAATCCTGAAACTTGGATTTAGAATCACTATCGGGGTGTATGATTGGGGTATGTAGGAAGTCTTGAAAATTCGTACTACTGTGTACTAAATTTGGTACAATTTAAATTGTGGGTGAACCAATAGAGTTGGAATCCTCAAATTTGAATTTGGAATCATTGTTGGGTGTAGGATCGGGGTATGCATGAAGTTTTGTTGGATGGTTGAAGAGGGTACTTATGGAAATTGTGTGTGCTGAGTGGAAAATTTGGATTTGGGTGAACATTTAGAGCTCGAATCATGAAATTTGGTACTAAATGATACTCAAATTTAATTTATGGTCGATATTAATGTGTGGATTGATTTTTCTGACATATGCAGTTTACTGTGAAAATAGGTATAAAATAAAATATGTTAATACATGTTTAAACATTTCCTACATTCGCTGACGAAGTTGCGGGGATATGCTAGTATTCGATAATTTTGGGATTTTTGCCAGTTTTTTTACGATATTGACTTTGAGTTCCCATTGGGCACCAAATCCCCCTACCAAAAATTATCAATATCAGTCTACTTTTTACGATAGTCCCCATATAACGGTATCGCCGAATATTCGGTATTTTGGGAAGGTTGGTCAAGTTTCACGTTTAATCGAATAGCCTCGAATTCGGTTCTCAAACGTTTCTACCAAAAATTTACTTATGAAATTTAGTCATTTTTAATCAGATGACGAACCCTAAGTTATTGTAAAGAATTTATATTTCATGGGATCGTAAATGTGTATTTCGAGGACAAAACACAGGTAATATAACCCTACCCTACCAATATAGCGGAGGGTATAAAACGAAATATTTTGTACCTATATATGGCGGCGGTGAGATGCTATTACAAAAAGGTGCAATTACATTGTTGCATTTATTATAATTGCAACAGCATATAAATAGTATGTACATATATAATATATTATAAATCTTGGGAATATTTACATACAGAAAACAGTTCACTACAATTATTAAACTTGGACAACTACACAGACAAAAATATTTAATGAATATTTACATAGTTCATTCTGACATTCTGAAATAAGATCCATGCCCTAGATTAATAATAGGAATATGTTGTTCATTAAAGTACCAGAAAAGTTGGCGTATTTTTAAATCGTTTAACTATAGTGCATAATTTCTGGGGTGACGTTTTTATGTACAGGAGTCCGTTGTGCCTACTTATAGCCAACTCTTTGAGAATATTAGGTCAATGTCTTTATAAAGTCAAAAATGGAGCGAGACCTGTATGTATTCCTATATCATAACTTGGATCTAAATAGATAATTTTTCGCGAAAATGTGTCTTAGCCCCCCAATATCCCGGAATGACATATTTTAGCTACTACAATGGGAATGGAGATATATTAATTGTTGGTAGGAAGATTTGACACTCATGAGAACTTATGGGGGATACCTTTATATGGGTAATACCCGTAAACATGGACTAATATTGATGGTTCTTTGTAAAGAGATTTTGTACTAACTGATCATCTAAAATAAAAACTTACAGCCAATTTGGTTGGAATATGTGATCACACCCCAAAATACAGAAGAGTGGACCAATATTGGCAATTTTTAGTAGGATTCAAGCTACCAAATAAAACAGCCAATTACAGCTGATTAGGTTGAAAAAAAATTCTCAAATCCCCAAAGAATCGTATAATGTGGAGTGCCATTATATGGAGGCTTTTTGGAAGCTTCCACAAATTTTGGTAGGAACATTTTCTATTCAATGATCATCCAAAATATGGGGGCTATCCTAAATAGTGAACTAATATTGAAAATATTAAATACCAAATATCCTAGGAGTAGCAGCAATGTATGTGCAAATTTCAGAGCACTATCTCAAATCGTGTAGGGCAGAAAAAGCTAACTTAATATTGGGCTATCGTTATGTGAATTATACATCAACAATATGGCTATGCAAGACAACGTTTGCCGGGCCCGCTAGTATAATATATGAATTATTTTTTCTGTGCATATATAATTGGTATGCAATTTTATTCGTTGTTAGTTTTAATCGATGTCACAGTCGATATTCTTCAACTTTGACATTGTCAACGGATGTCGGTAGCAGTGTCATTTACAGTTATCTTTCAGTTGTCACTTAAGTAGTAACTTCGGTAACTTTCCAGAAGGTAAAACCCATTAAAAATCGGTCTATTAAGTTTATTTATTATACGAAAAAAATGAAATAAATTTATTTTAAAAACAAGTGAAAAGGCGTTAAGTTCGGTGAGGCTGAACCATGGATATCCTCTACAATACGTGTACTGGCAGATACTTGCAATGAAAATGTAGAGAACATACCAAAAAGTGGCCCTATACCGATAATTCTACAAACCGATTTATATGTACACCAAATACAAATTTCAGCAATTTTTAATGGGGATTTTTCCTAAAATCTGAAAAACCCAAAACGTGGACTGATACTGATAATGCATGGTAGGGTATAAAATGCCTAAGGAGGGACCAATATTAATTAAATCAAAAATCTGAAAACCCCAAAACGTGGCCTGATACAAATAATGCATGGTAGGGTATAAAATGCCTAAGGGGGGGACCAATATTGATTACATAGTGTAGGAATCACCGAATATTTCAGATTATCATTACATGAGGGCTATGCCTAATTGATGACCGATATAGCTCAATTTCGAACCCGATTCTTTCATTCAGGAGGTATCTGCAATTATATGGGAGAAATGTTGGGCGATATATTTCATTATCGTCAGGTTCGAGTTTTGTTCACGATATCCTTAGAATGCAGAATGATTACAACCAATGACTAAATCGTTTTAGAATTCCATAATTTGTAAGGTAAAACTGACTATTTCGAGTAACGACTATCCCCTATACTATGATAGAATACACCTATATGGGGACAACTCCAGCCATGGACTCAGATAAAATCATAAAAAATTGGTGCAGAATATGCCAAACCATTAAAAGTTTAAATTTTAATTATGCCCGGCCCCGGATTTCTTGTATCGCATATTCAGTTTTAGCAAAATGTGATTTTTGTAAACTTTTAATTATACCCGGAGCTTTTTGTAAAATTTTAATTTTATCCGGCCAGGCCCCAGGTTTTCTTGTATCGCATATTCAGATTTAACAAAATGTGTTTTTTGTAAAAATTTAATTTTACTCGACCCGGCCCCGGGGTTTCTTGTATCGCATATTCAGATTTAGCAAAAGGTAATTTTTGTAAAGTCGGCATAAAGTTAAATAAAGGAGTGTGCGGAAATGGCAACAACAAGTCCCAAAATTACCTCTGTCGCACCCTCTTACAAATTGGAAAGATGCTCTTGAATGCTTCGCCTTGATATAAAGCTCTGAAATTTTAATACACATTGTAAGTAATCCTAGGAATACAATATTTAAAATGAGATTTATCGGTTCACTTTTTAGGGCAGCCCCAATATTCGACTATATTTGGATTTTTTTGTGATATTGACTGTAATTTGGTACTTTGAGCTCCCATTGGGCACCAAATCTCCCTACCAAAAATGATCGATATGAGTCTATCTTTTTACGATAGCCCCCATATAAAGGTTTCGCCGAATATTCAGTATTTTGGGAAGGTTGGTCACGTTTCAGGTTTAATCGAATAGCCTCGAATTTGGTTCTCTTTGGGTCTCACATGTTTCTACCAAAAATTTACCTAACTCCATATATAGCGCAATATTTTGTCTCAATCGGACAAATATTAAGAGTTTTGTGCACCATTTACACTAACATCAATAATGACCTAAGTCAGTTCGCTGTGTAAAATTTTGTATAAATCGCGCAAATATTGGGAGCTTGGTCAATCATTTGGCAAAAATCTGAACCGATTTCTACAAAACTTCGCAGACATTAAACTGTACCTAATTCAGTACGATGTGCAAAATTTTGTATCGATCGGACAAATATTTGCAGCTTGGTGCACCAATTACCAAACTTCGGATGAAACTATATATGGGAACTATATCTAAATCTTAACCGATTTCCACAAAAATTAGTATACAACAATACGGACCTATTTTATTTTGTTACGGACCTATTTTATTTATATTTGGGTTTTTATTTTGAGTTTGGTGAACCATACATCGCATACACGCACACATCAAACGGGACCTAGTTCAATATGCCGAGCAAAATTTTGTTTGAATTGGACAAACATTGGGAGTTTGGTGCATCATTTACCAACAACTTCGTACAAATTTTTGTTGCAATCGGACAAATATGGGGAGTTCGGTGCTCAATTTACATAAAATCGGACGAAAATATATATAGGAAATATTGCCAATTTTTTAACATAGCTGAAACGGAGGTTCACCCCTTTATAACTCGGGATTTACTTAAGTATATGAAAAAAGTGAATAGTTTTGGGTTAATTGATCTGTTGTTGCAAACTGTTCATGATATTGACCTCCAAACCAAATTTTTAGATCTGTCAACTGAATGACATGGTGGGTACCCGCGATCAATAAAGTCTTTTACGTTTCGGATGATTAAACCTTAAATCTTCTTCGTCAAAATCCATCTACTAGAACGGCGGGAACCGGATTTCGAAAAACACGACATTTGGCAAACAAAATGTTTTTGAAAACATCGCGGATTTATTTGCACTTTCTGTGGATCATTTCCGCTTCAATAAATGACCTCATACGGATTTTGATATTTTTCGAAAAGAGAACTTTAAAAACTTCCACCGAAAGAGAGATGTACCCAATTTATCTCAAAAATAGTGTGAGCTGGCACATCCATGGCTATTAATGGACCACATTGATATCGGTATAGATCAATGTATTTTTTAGGGTGAACACTGAAATCGGATGCGCGTTAATGGCATATGGAGTTTTCGGAAATTAATCGCGTTTTACGAGTTTTTGGGTACTTCAATGCAACATGTAGTACATCTTAGCCGTCAAATGAAATTTCGCAAAATATATATGGATTGGAAGATACACATAAGTACTTCCTGGAAACTGCATGCGCATCAAATGATTTTGAGAATTACGCGATTTAGACGCAATTTTAAATGTATATTTCACAATATTATTTTAAGATTTATTCCTATTTATAGAACCCCAAGATTTATCGAAAGGGTCTTGGTACCATCCGCAAGACGTATACTTATACACAAAAGTGATTATTCTATATGTCAATTTTTCGGCGAAATTCGGGTAAAATAGCAGAATAACCCCAACATTTTTTTCTGAAATTTTTTGTATAAAATTAAAAAAATAAATATGATGACATTATTTTTTCGAACCAAAAAACAAATATTTTTCCTCAATATCTTGTTTTGTTGTCGCTGTGATTTACAAATCGCTACACGGACTTGTGTGATTTTGATATCATTTGATTCATCATGGTGTTTAGATTATGTATGTAGATATTTTTAAATTAATTTTTAGGTGTGTGTATGTCATTAATATAATGAAAATATTGATGTAATCTCCTATATTTTTTTTTAATTTTTTTTATTTTGCCGAAGATGTGCAACTTTATCGCGATTATTAAAATATATTCATATTCTTATTTTACGGAGGAAGTGATATATCAACGTTTTTGGTCAATATAATAAACGGCGTAATTTTAAGATTTGTTTCTTATGCCCAAAATTAAAACCTCGATAACTTTTGCGCGCATCAATCAAAAATTTGATCGCGAACGGTTTCGGAGTCAGAACATTTTTCTCTATATGTGTACCAAAAATCATTGATGTGCCACAAAAACAAAAAAGCTGATTTTTTGAAAATGGAATATTAAAAAATTGGCAATATTGCCCATATATGTACATTATAGGGTCGGAAATTATTATTTCGATGAGTTACAAACGGAAAAACAAAATTAATATACCCTCCATACTATGGTGAACGGTATAAAAAATCGTATTCCAAATGGAATAGAAAGTTCGCCAACCTATTACCTTTAGTCAATCAATATAAAATAAAGAGACAATCGATCCAGAACCTGTAACATGTATCCTGAAAGAACTGAAACTTTTAAAAATATCGAAATTCATGCTATTAATAATTTTCTACCCATACACCATTTTGGACAGAAGAACATCATCGATACTCCCCTAGTTGTGCAAATCGGGAGCACATTCAAAGGTTTTTTTTTAAATTTTTAGATCCTTTTTCTAGTAGTTTTAGCTTCCAAGTGATTAAGTATGTAAACTTGCGGTTTACATGCGGTTCGATGTAGAACTCTGAAATTTGGTATGCATCTTTGTCTGGGAGAAGCAAAGTGGTATGTGTTAAAAAAATTTCGAATTTAGTACTAAAAAGTACTAAGTATTATATTTGAATGGAATTGAAAGGTTTACATATCTGAAACTTTGTATGAAGCATAAGCTATTAAAATAAAAACTACGTGCAAAATATTTCTTTGAAATTAGTACTAAAACTATATTACGCCGGAACGGTTGGAAATAGAACTCTGAAATTTGGTACATAGCTTTGTCAATAATCCAAATCCAAATATTATATTACAATGTAACAAGTACGGGTACATGGTGTTTGACTTAAGCTATGTCAATGTGGGTCACTGACAGAGAGTTAGGAAGAAGGACCAAAGAGTTTTTGGTACTAATTGGTTCTAAATTTAGTGGTGGTGATAGTATGGAGGTAGTCTTGAAAATGTGTAACTGTGGAACCTGTACGTTTCCGCTAAAGTATATAATTGGAATTCTGATCTATTTTTCTAATCTATGTAATGGAAATAAGAAAGAGTGCCTAATTGTAATAAACTTGATATTAGATGTAGGAATAGATGTGGGTTTCAAAACTATAGTACAACACATTATACAGAATTCACGATTTCCATATGAAATATTACTATTACTATTTTTTTGTATTCCCTTTCCGCGTACGAAGTAGCGGGCACTTTTCTAGTACTTCATACACAGTACGTTATTTATAGTATGCCACATCGCCAATCGGATCGATTTAAGGCTATTGTTCGCATAACGAAAATATGTGCGGACATATGTGGCGCCAACGTATTGGAACATGACTATCATATCAATATTCGAACGGTACTGGTTTTTATGGTAATCACTCTATCCTTTGGCTTTATGTCCTACACCATATATGATGGATTCGTTGTACAGGATGATTGGAAAATAATACTGCAGGTTCTAAGTATTGGTGGCGGTACCCTGGTACAGGTGAGTTTTATATTTCGTTTTTTTTCTGCAATGAAAAATATTTTCTTATTCATATTCCCAGGGCTTTGTCAAACTACTCAACTGCATTCTAGAACAGAAAAATTTCCGCTATCTTCTCGGGGAGCTCTATGACATCTACGAGGATTACGAATTAAAGCACATCGGCTATCAACGCTCTCTGAACAAGGGCATACACTTGCTATCGTACATCATGAAATTGTGTGCATTTATTGTCGCTTTACTGGTGCTGGGAATGACAATTATGACAGTTATTCGATCTCTGGTATTCAATGCGAATGACTTGATTGTCCAGTGTCTGGTACCATTTGTAGATGCCACAACCCCAAAGGGTTTTTTCTGGACCTGTGCTATACAAGTTGTGTTTATAGCCGTGGGTGGTTTTGGCTTTTATGCCGGAGATATGGCATTTTTTACACCGGTAACACAAATTGTAACATTTCGCGATATACTTCGTTGCAAATTTCAAGATTTGAATGAAATTTTGTTGACATTTCCTGCCAATGAGAAGAAATCTACTGAAATGTTAAAGGATATTATACAATTCCATCAGCGATATATGAAGTGAGCCAACTGCAGAATCTTATTTAATTGGTATAGACACCTCTTTGTAATTGCTTGCAGGTTTCTAGCCACCACCCAAGATAGCTACTTCATGGTTATTCTGGTGCAAATTGCTACATATTCCATGGGTATTGTTTGTACCATATTTTGTATACTACTGGGTACTTGGCCCGGAGGTTATGTCTATATGACATATTGTCTTGTAATGATGTATGTTTATTGTGGCATCGGGACGTTGGTGTATGTAACGGTAGGTAATGGGAATTGATAATTGAGTTGGAGTGACGCTAATTTTCCATAGAATGATGGCATTATCGATAGCTGCTATAACGATGTTAATTGGTATGATTTGTCGGTTTCGCAGCAGAAGCTGTTACGAATCATGTTGAGAATGGCTCAAAATACACCGGGATTAACAATTGGCTCGGTGTTGCCCTTATCAATGAACACGGGTCTACAGGTGACCAAATCTATTTATTCAATGGCAATGATGTTGTTCCAGTTTGCAGAATAGTTGTTTACAAATAGCACCTTATTGACATTATTGCACGTATGGGAATAGCATTATGGTCGATATACAATTTTCAAATGGATCTTTCCTCTATGGGTGTTTTAAATAAAAATTCAATAAAAGAAACAAGTAAAGCTATGATAAGTTCGGGTTGTCCAAATTTTTTATACCCCCACCATGAGGATGACAATAAATTTATCTCAAATGAATTGGGGCTCCTAGAAAATGGGGACAACCCTGAAATTTGTATCAATATTAATCAATTTGGTACGGATATGCGGTATGCAATGAGAACTCAAAATGCAAAATTACAACCAATTCGGTGGAATGACGTGTCCAAAATTCCTAAACTACCGAATACTGGGGGAATGACAAATTTAATATACACTCCACCTTATAGTGGAAGGTTTAAAATAACTAATAAAAACCAAACAAGTAAAAAAGCGTTAAGTTCGGCCGGGACGAACTTTGGATACCCTCCACCAAAGATATACTGACAGGTACTTAAAATGAAAATATAGGGAAAATACAAAAAGTGGACCTATATCGACATTTCTACAAATCGATTATGTAAATCATACAGTAAAATATAAAACAAATTTCAGAAAATTTTAATTGTTAATATACCCTCAGCTTTTTGGCTAAGGAAGGTGTACACACTTTGACACAGTTAAATGGTTCTAGACCCCATGTTTCTTTGGACCAAATTTGTTTCAGAAAATATTATTTCTTCCAAACTTAGTTCAAGTTCGAAGATGGGGAATATCGGTCCACTTCTTCTGGTACCTCCCACACAGGAGCTAGGCCTAAATGCGGGTTATAGTTCATATAAAAAAGGGGGTTATATGGGGACTACAGCAAAAGGGGGCGAATATTAATAATTTTGGTGGGGAGATGTCTTACCACATACGACTACAAAATACCAAATTGCAGCGAATTTGGTAGAAAAACGCGCTTAAGAACCCCAAAATACCGAAAATTGGGGATACCCTTATATGGGGGCTATCCGAAAAAATGGACCTATATTTATAATTTTTAGTGGAGAAATTTGCTACCCACTAAGAACTCAAAGTACTAAACAACAGCCAATTCGATTAAAAATGCGATCAAAACCCCCAAAATACGGAAATTTGGGGGGTACCGTTATATGGGGGCTTCCAGAAAAAGTGGACCGATATTTATAATTTTTAGTTTAGATATTTGGGTCCAAATAAGAACCCAATGTTCCAAATTTCAGAGAATTCGGTTAAAAAGCGCTCAAGAACCCCAAAATACCGAAAATTGGGGGTACCCTTATATGGGGGCTATCCGAAAAAATTGACCTATATTTATAATTTTTTGTGGAGAGATTTAGTACATTTTAGGAACTCAAAATACTAAATTACAGGCAATTCGGTGGAAAAATACGATCAAAACCCCCCAAAATACTGAGAATTAGGAGGTACCGTTATATGGGGGCTACCAGAAAAAGTGGATCTATATTTATAATTTTTTGTGGAGACATTTAGTACCCAATAAGAACTCAATGTACCAAATTTCAGCGTATTCGGTTGAAAAACGAGCTCAAGAACCCCAAAATACCGAAAATTGGGAGGTACTGCTATATGGGAGCTTACCTAAACGTGGACCCATATATTTTCCCTCTTCGAACTTGACCTGCCTGCAGACAAAAGACAACCCTATGCAAAATTTCAGCACCCTATCTCAATTTCTTCAGAAGATAGCGTGATTACGGACATGGCTAGATCGTCTAAGAATTTTACCCTGATCAAGAATATATATAATTTATAGGGTCGGAAATGAATATTTCGATGAGTTACAAACGGAATGACAAAATTAATATACCCTCCATACTATGGTGGATAAGGATACTTTTGTTCAAAAATCAGTGCTTTATAATGGCCAACACAATCGTCAGATCTTTACCCTATGGAAAAATCTTTGAAGTATCACAGATAGCAAAATTGAAAGTTTCACAAAAAAAACAGACATAACCTTTTCCCAAAAAAAGGAATATAATTTAATTTCAGTTTATATTTCTTGTTTTTTAATGAATAAATTACATAATTATTTCTGAAAAAAAAACTTTTACTGTAGCTTTATTTTTAAACCAGTAAAGAAAGTTCAAAAATAGTATATCCAAGGTGTGCGGATTTTAACATAACTTCGCAGACATCAATCTGGACCTAATTAAGTACTCTGTGCAAAATGTTATCTCAATCGGACAAATATTGGGAGTTTGGTGCATCATTCACAACAAAATCAGACGAAACTATATATCTAAATCTGAACCGATTTTAACAAAACTCAGCAGACATAAGTTTTGACCTAATTCAGCACACTGTGCAAAATTTTGTCCCAATCGGACAAATATTGGGAGTTTGGTGCATCATTCACATAAAATCGGACGAAACTATATATGGGAGCAATATCTAAATCTGAACCGATTCCAACAAAACATCGCATAAATAATTGTGGACCTGATTCAGTGCGCTGTGCAAAATTTTGTGCCCATCGGAAAAATATTGGAAGTTTGGTGCATCATTTACATAAAATCGGACGAAACTATATTTAGGAGCTATATCTAAATCTGAGGCGTTTTCTCCAATTTCAATAGGGTTCGTCCTTGGACCATATAAGTGAAGTGTGCCAAATTTTATCCAAATGCGACATGTACTTTGTTCGCAAAAATGCATGGACGGACGGACATGCGTAAATCGACTTAGAAAGTGAATCTATGCATATTCTCAAAAGGAACCATGTGTCTATCTCGATTTCGTTTGACTGTTACAAACATATGCACAAAGACATAATGTGGTGAAGGGTATAAAAAGTTACAGATCATTTGTTCAGTTTGCATTTTCAGTTGCTTTAGTTTTGGCCACAAGTATATATATATATATATATATGATTTTAAGTAAATAGGAGCTTTTTGTTAGGTTGAAATTTACATAAGCAAGAAATATAGGAGCTATGATTACTATATTTCTTGCTTATGTAAATTTTGTGCGATTACCACACAATTTTGTACAATGAACTGAAATTATTATAAATTAATCTCTGTCAAGTTTCGTCGAAATAGGTTCAGATTTATATATAGCTTCCACATATGTATTTTCGTCCGATTTTAGGTAAAAGTTCCACCAAACTCCTAATGTTTATCCGATTGACACGAAATTTTGCATAACGTATCAAATTGAGATTAGAATGACGTTATAGCTTTTTTGTAAACTGGTGCAGATGCAGCCACAACTTCCATACTTCTGATTGAGGCATACCGAATAGCGTGCACCACCAAAAATTATCAAAGATGCTTCCGAATAACTCCCATAGAGCTCCATTATTCGTTGTTTTGGCGACTTTAGGCTCGTTTTTCAACCGAAGTGGATTTGAATTCTCATTGGACAGAGAATAGCTCTACCACGAGTTTTTATTATTGGGGTTTGCTCGATGTAGCTACCAAAGAGCGGTACCCCCACATTTTTCGACATTTTGATGAAAATCCAAATTGACTATGATTTGATAAATTTGATTTTAATGCATTAATGCCGGTAGCTACCTTATAACAATTTTGAAGGTTATGACCACATTTTCCCACCAAAATGGGGTTTTGGATGCAGATAATTATCAAACTTGGTCAAGGTTTGCATATAAAAATGCTGGCAAATTTTCAGTAACAGCATTCCTTCGTAGGTTATGTTTGGACATACGTCACATATAAAATTCAATCCTATTTGTGTACTTTTCAGGTTTTACAACCTTTTTTCCATCGAAGTGGCTGCAATTTTAAAACAGACAATACCTCTGCCACCATATGAAGTACCCGACCATTTTTTAAGAAAATGTTGATGCACACCACAATGTGCGGAGTATAACATGTTTGACCAAACATTCATCCAACTCATATCGTGAAACATTTTGAAATTTGGGATGAAACCAAAAATACCGAAATTTTTAAAAAATTCCGGAAAAAATAAAAAATGCTAAAAAAATATGCTATGCTCAATTTTTTGGTGCTAAATCTAGCAGCAAAAGTGCTAAATTGGCAACACTGTTAACCACACTGTGGTACAGGATATTATGTCTTTGTGCATATGTTTGTAACAGGCAAAAGGAAACGAGATCGACACATGGTCCCTTTTGAGAATATGCATAGAATCACTTTCTAATACGATTTATGCATGTCTGTCCGTCCGTCTGTCCATGTTAAATTATAAACAAAGTTCAGGTCGCATTTATGACCCGAATTGGATAAAATTTGGTATAGGTCACTAATTTGGCCCAAGGAATAACGCTACTGAAATTGGGCAAATCGGTTCAGATTTAGATATTGCTCCCATATATATCTTCGTCCGATTTAATGTAAATAGTGCACCAAAGTCCCTATATATGTTTCGATTTGCTCAAAATTTGGCATAGCGCAATGAATTAAGTCTGGAGTAATGTGTGTTAAGTTTCGTGAAAATCGGTACAGATTTACATATAGCTCCTATATATATTTTCGTCCGATTTAATGTAAATTGTGCTCTAAAGACTCAAAGTTTGGCGGATTGACACACAATTTTTATGATGTACTGAAGTTACTATAAACTTGCGTGTGTCAAATTTTCTTGGAATCGGTTCAGATTTACATATAGCTCCTATATATACATACTTTCGTCCGATTTTAAGTAAATGGTGCACTAAACCCCCATAGCTAGATAAATTATTCTCTGGCAAGTTTTCTAGAAACTAGAAACAAGTTTCATTCGACCTATTCATGTTAATTGTACACCAAATAACCAATGGATGCCTGATTGATACCAGATTACATATTAAGCCGTGCAGCATACCAAATTGCGTGTGTAAAGTTCGTTTTAAATCTATTTACAAAATTAACACCAGTGAGGGGATCAGTATAGTCGGACGGGGCCGACCATACGATACCCTACACAACTCTAACTCGAACTTTCTGCCGACGTTTATTATGAGCGTGGGCAATATTTCGTGATAATTGCACCCTCTTGCCCGATTAAAGATCGACAGCACCTCTTCCTTACACTGATATGTTTTCCGAATATTCCCATTATTGAGTACAGCCCTTCTAATTACTTGTCCAGATTCCCTTCACCGTGGATTGTGTTATGATGTTCGGATTATAATTGTGGCCTATAGATCGTCTCGAAAAAACATAAAAAATTAAGTTTTCGGTCCACTTCATCCCAAAATTTTTATCTGATCATCACCAAAAATTATAGCCGATATCCCCGACCATACTTGGGTCCTCATTGAACATTTCAAAGCGATCAGCGCTATATTTCCGCCCTCTAGTGTGGTAATGGGTTACTAAATAATATCTCAGTACGTAAGCACCTGTAAATATTTAAGTGTAACTCCCACATCTGAGTCCACATATAATTAGTAACAATTTAAGGGTCAACCATTCCTCTTGGATATGCTATCAACTTCTCGGGTCTTTGTTATTCAGGGGTAAATATATACGCTATAGAATACAAATTTTGTCATTTTTCACACAAAAATCAGGGTCCATTTGATCCGCTAAATATTGACCGATCTTTATCAAAACAGGCGTGCTTATTCTATGGCCCGATCACCTTCTCGCGGTGTTTGGGCCATAATTGCGGCTTGTTGACCGCCCAGAAAAACCGACAAAAATAAAATTTTGGTCCATTTCATCACCTAAATATTAACCGATATTTTCCAAAAACAATAGGGGTCTTCATTGGCCAGAACCCATGCTACATGCAAAATTTCCATAACTGTGGCCTGTATCGTGTTTACAAATTATAATGGACAGGCGGACGGACACACATGTCTACATCGACTCAGCTAGTCGAGATATGACGATCGGTATACTTAAAGGAGGGTCTAGGACCAATATTTCGCGGCGTTACAAACTTTTGGGGCAACACAAAGCTATAATACCCTGACAACATAGTTGTGTAGGGCATAAATAGGTTGTAGAATGGCATGTGTAGGGATTTATTTAGTCGGTTTAATTATAGATTAAGATCACATGTTTAAAGTTCGTTCAATTTCACGTCAGTGTTCCTTCAAAAAGGAAAATTTTATATATTTATTTGTTTTTTTTTTTTTGTCTCTCTCTATATACATATATGCTGTGTTTCAGAACCTGCAAGAATTTAATTTGTTTTAATATTAAATGTTCGTCTATTACGATAAAACCCCATTGAACTTCTGCCATACATGTTTGAAAGCTCTTTCGCAATTAGTATTTTTTAAAATACACATCGCTTTTTGTTATAGGCATAATTATCGAACAAAATTTTATTTGGTAAAAAAACCGACAATAATAATTATGTATTACAACAATCCACATTCCATCACAATCTCTGAATAATGTTTCAACATTTCCATTTCGCGTTAATGGTGTTTAATGTCCATTAACAAATGACTGTCAAAAAAAAGACATGATGAATTCATTTATATCTGACAGGTGCCAACTATTCAGGTGGAAGCATTTGTAAATAACTTTAGGCTATTTATAGATACAATAATAAGAAATTATAGAAAAAACAACAACAGCGATCAAATGTAAGGGAATTTGTACGCCTACTTGGTATGTATGTACGTATGTATGAATACAATTAAAAATGTACTTATGTTGTAAAATTATTTAAAAGGTATTTATTTGGCGAGCTGCAGGGTATATTGAAGTGTTCATCAAATTAAAAAATTGATCGTGGACGGATTGGGAGTAAGGACATTTGTATGTATATATTTGTATTTGTTATATATGTGTAAAATTATTAATGTTTTACGAAAATGAAAAATTAAAAAAAAAATTCAATATTGCCCATATATACATATGGGATATATATATATATCATACGACAATGTTTCCTCTAATTTAGTACGCCTAATCGGACAAATTCCGGAGAAATTGTAAGATTTTCCGTGCGATAAAATCGGTTATAATTTGGTTCTTTGAACGCACCTTGAGTATCAAATCTTCCTAACAAAAAATATGGATATTGGGACATTCTTTAGGGCGCAGCCCATAATACAATATCACCCTATATTAGGCACGTTTTCAACCGAATTGACTGCAGTTTGATATTTTGAATTCTCGTTGTATAGAGTGGTACTTCAAAATATTCGGTATTTTTAGGGGATTAGGGGACATTTTTAATCGAAATCTCTGTAATCTTTTATTTTGGGTTATCACGCGATTTAAAATCTTCCCCCCAAAAGGTGTTAATACTATGTTATTGTATAGCCCCCATAATAAAATACCAACCCATATTCGTTATCTTGAAGGTCTTAGTCATATTTTCCCACCAAAGTAACATTGTAATCTCCCGTTGTGAGGCTGTGGAGGTTCACATACATAAACGCAGACAAATATTAATCAAGGTCAAGGTTTGGACATAGCCCCTTTATAAAACTATTGCATTACTTTTTGTTCTTTAAATGTTTTTGTCGCACTCTTCCGTCTATGCAAAAAATTTTCTACATAGATCTATATTGGAACATAGCCTCAAGTAAAGGTTTCCTTCTATTTACATGCTTTTAAAGTTTTAGAAGCATTTTCCAACAGATGTGGCTGTATTAAAAAAAAAAAAATATATATATATATATATGTTTGTCGAAGTTCTTCGATATATGTATATATTTCATTATAAAACCAGTCGGATGGAACCGAAGATCTAACATTCTGCACTTCAGATCTAACATATTTGCACCCTCTTGACCGATTATAGGTCAACATAAAAATTTTGCTTTCTTTAGGTATTGGTTGATTTGACCCTTGGAATGTTAACCAATCTTCATCTAAACAGCCGTTCTAAGTATTTGATCAGATCCCTTCACCGTGTAAAATATGTGACATTCTGCATATTATAATGACCTCTAGAGATATTTCCGCCCTCTAGTAGGGTAATGGTAATATTAACAAGTGAAAAAGAGTTAAGTTCGGCCGGACCGAACTTTGGATACCCTCCACCACTGATATACTGACAGGTACTTGAAATGAAAATAAAGCAGGGACCGTAACGGTTATAACTTATATCAAATCAGGTAAAAAGTAACTGTTATTATGTGACCTAAATAAAAAAAAATCCACTTTAATTATTTATTTTTTAACGGAAAAAATAAACGTTGATTGTTAACTGATTTTAACTTAAAAAGACTTTTATTTTCTGACGGAAAAAATAAAAATCCCAAAAAGACTTTTATTTTCTGACGGAAAAAATAAAAATCCCAAAAAGACTGTTATTTTTGACCCAAAAAGACTTTTATTTTTGACGGAAAAAATAAAAATCATTTTTAACAGTTAAAAATCAACGTTTATTTTTTCCGTTAAAAAATAATCCTTAACATGGGAACTGAGAGTGTTTTCTCAAGATCACTCAATATCCTTAATGGGCTCCTCAATACGAATCTATTGGTATATGACACTATTGGTGTCCCATGACTCTAACATGAAGATTTTTTTGTTCGCATTTTAAAAAATAACTGTTATTTTCGGTCCCTGAAATAAAGAACCATAATGTACACCAAATACAAATTTCAGCAAATTTTAATAAATATTTATACCCTCAGCCTTATGGCTAATGAGGGTGTATACTCTTTGATACAGTGAAAATGAGCCTCGCAGAAATATTGGTTCTAGACCCCACGTTTTTTTAGACCAAATCCATTTCAGAAAAATTTGATTTCATCCAAACTTTGCCTATCGTATTATTTATTCCAAACTTTGTTCAAGTTCGAAGATGGGAAATATCGGTCAACTCCTTCTGGTACGTCCCACACAGGGGCTAGGCCTACGCCTATATCCGGCCTATAGTTCATATATAGTACATTATCGAACCTTACGTTCTATCCTCCGTAGGTAAAATTATTACAACAGAGTCTTAGAACCAAGCCCAAAACGCAGAACAAATCAGATGACTATTTTCATATAAAAAGGGGGCTATGTGGGGACTGCGCACAGTGGGAAAAATACCGATCTAGCGCGCAGAAAATAAAAAAATGAAGTTGAAGGAAACTTTAAAACATTAATGCAGTTTTAAAGTAAAGTGTTGAGAGTACTTAAGTCCGTATAAAATAATCCGAATTAATAAGCTAGAACGGAATAACGGTACATTTAAAATAGAAATTTTTTCCAATGTTAAAAATGGCATTTTTTAGCTATAAAATTGCGATGGTCGTGTTCATTCTGTGAATATATTATTATAAAATTTTGTCCATTTTTGATATATAGTATTGGTATTTAATTAAATGGTATAGTTATATAACCCATAAGTTATTTTAATTTAGGTGTTTCGTTTTATTTTTCTTGTGTGTCTGTCTAGAACATCATACTAAATCTTTTCCTGCGACTTCCTGCGACTCTCGGATTTATGGCAATTTTTTGAAAAAATGTCAATTTGGTGTAGGAAGCTTTTTTTAAGGTTTTGTTGAAATAAAATTAAAATTTTGTGAATTTTTTTGATATAATTCATCAAATATGACTTGGAATAGATCACAGCATAGCAGATAAGAAAAAAAACAAGTTCAAAATGTCCATCGCAAGGTTCCAGAGTACTGGGTGTGAGTATGAAAATGAGGGTATTTAAGTAAGCTGCTCTAAACGTTGATTTAAAACTCATGCACTGAATATACATTTATTCCAAATGTCTTTCTAAATAAAAATTTAAATTACAACGAAATCGGTTGTAAGAGTCTTCTAAAATACCGCAGGTAAAGGGTCCACTTTATGAACCCTGAAAAATTGGTGTAACATTCATATATACACGGTTTTACCTACATTTATGGTTGTCGCTATAAGCAAACAACACCAAAAGTAATGAATGATTACAACAAAATTTCGTATCAAGTTTGTCTCGTAGTACACCTCTTAACCATCGATATAGTGAGCCACTATCTGAAGAAGTCCTTAAACTACTGGAGAATCCAATGCTACCAAATAATTCAGTTCAAAACTCGGATTCTGAATGTGATTAGTAAAATATATATTTGTAAAATATATATAATTTAATGTTTTAGATATGTAATATTAACAATAATAAAGATATATATAATAACAATAGTGTTTGCCCTTAACCCATTTTTACCCTCCAAATGTTTCGGAATTTTTTATAGAAGCTCCCATTTTAGGAATAATATTAGTTATAACGAAAAATGTAGCTTTTTATGAAATGTTTCAAATGCTTTAAAATAGTAATTTTCACCTAAAAATTTAAGTTTTTTGTAAAAAAAAAAATCGGCGCTTAATGGGTTAATAAACAACAAAAATTGCCAAATTTTTTCATAAAATAATTAAAATTGTTCATCTAAATCTATTCTTATCCAAAATATCGATAAGCATACAGTAAAACATCTACTTTTATTTTCTGCGCGCTAGATCTGCATTTTTTTTCCACTGTGCTAGGCCAAAAGGGGACGAATATTAATAATTTTTAGTAGTGAATTCGGTTGAAAAACACGCTCAAGAACCCCAAAATACCGTAAATTGGGGGTAACCTTATATGGGGGCTACCCGAAAAAATGGACCTATATTCATAATTTTTGGTGGAGAGATTTGGTACCTATTAATAACTAAAAGTACTAAATTACAGCCAATTCGGTGGAAAAATACGACCAAAACACCCAAAATACTAAAAATTAGGAGGAACCATTATATGGGGCCTACCAGAAAAAGTGGTCCTCTACTTATAATTTTTTGTGGAGACATTTAGTACCCAATAAGAATCCAATCTACCAAATTTCAGCGAATTCGGCTGGAAAACGCGTCCAAGAACCCCAAAATACCGAAATTTGGCGGGTACCCTTCTATGGGAGCTATGCCTAAACGTGGACCGATATATCCCATCTTCGAACTTGACCTACCTGCAAACAAAGACAACCCTATGCAAAATTTCAGCAACCTATCTCTATTCCTCCAGAAGATAGCATGATTACAACAGACGGACAGACTGCCGGATTGATGGACATGTATAGATCGTCTTAGAATTTTACCCTGATCAAGAATATATATACTTTACATAGTATGAAATGAATATTTCTATGAGTTACAAACGGAATGACAAAATTAATATACTATGTCTATTTATACCATACTATGGTGGAGGGTATAAAAAATATCATAACACATAGACACCTTTAAATATTTACGTATAACCCTCCCCATCCAAGTACATACAACAATATATTTTTTTATCAATTTAAAGGTCAATTACTTCTCTCGGATACACTATCAACTTCCTTAAGGAAAAAGTAAATATATACGCCATAAAATGCAAATTTCACCATTTTCACACAAAAGCCTGGATCATTTTTGACCCGCTAAATAATGAAAGATCTTCATTAAAATTGTCATGCTTATCTTATGGTCACACCCTTCTCTCTGTGTTTCATGGTGTTCGGGTCATAATTGTGACCTCTAAAGCGATCAGAAAAACAAAATAAAGTTTTTGGCCAATTTCATTCCCTAAATATTAACGGATCATTACCAAAAACAATAGTGGTCTTCTTTGGCCAGAACCCATCCTACATGCACAATTTCATGACAATTGGTCCATTTCTGTGGCGTGTATCGTGTTTACAAATTATAATGGACAGACGTAGGGACACAAAACTTGTCTAGATCGACTCAGCTAGTCGATATATGACGATAGGAACAATATATCGCGGTGTTACAAACTATTGGGGTTGCACAAAACTATAATACCCGATAACATAGTTGTGTAGAGTATAATAAAAGTCCTATAAAGAGAAGAAAATATGAGTGTTAGTTTGGGATCGAATGTTTATAAAAATATCACAAACAAAGGTTTGGCCAGTTCTATACTTAAGGGAACCCCACCCATTCTCCATTTTAATTTTTCAAGATTTTCAATGGGCTGATAAATCAATACCAATGCGTGTTAATGTTTGTAACTTTGCACATATATATTTGAAGATTTAAAAGAGGAGAAAAATAATTTACAAAAATTTTTTGTTATTGTTTTTTGTAATTAAAGAAAAGTCCTTATTTTTTATGGCGGGCATGATAACTCCTCACTGCAACATCGGAATCCGAAAATTCCAACGGTGCTAGAAAGAGTACATGCCGGGCTCTCGTATGAACTAGGATTATTGACTTCGCTCTAAATTTAACAAAATGGCGGACTTTTAAAAAAATATTTTTGGAAAATCACCGATTTTTGACCAAAAACCAAGTTAAACCAGTAAGGAAAGTAGTAAAGTCGGACGGGGCCGACTATATGATACCCTTCACCACTTTGAGCATATTCAACAGATGAAATAGAAGCTATATCTAAATCTGAACCGATTTCAACGATTTCAGGAAACTTAACACACATCATTCCAGACCTCATCCATAACGCAGTGCCAAATTTCGTGCAAATCGAAAGATATATAGGGACTTTGGTAGACCATTTACATTAAATCGGACGAAAATTTATATAGGAGCTATATCTAAATCTGAACCGATTTTCAGGAAACTTGACACACACCATTCTATAACTAATTCATTACGCTGTGCCAACTTTGGTGCAAATCGAAAGATATATAGGGACATTGGTGCACCATTCAGATTAAATCGGATGAAAATATATATGGGAGCTATATCTAAATCTGGACCGATTTTCAGGAAACTTAACACACACCATTATATTCCTAATTGATTACGATGTGCCAACTTTCGTGGAAATCGAAAGATATATAGGTACTTTGGTGCCACGTTTACCTTAAATCGGACGAAAATATATATGGGAGCTATATCTAAATCTGAACCGATTTTCACGAAACTCAGCACACACCATTATGGACCTAATTCAGTACACTATGCCAAATTTCGTGCAAATCGAATGATATATAGGTACTTTGGTGCCTATATCGGGCGAAAATATATGGGAGCTATATCTAAATCTGACCGATTTTCACGAAACTTAACACACATCATTTTGGACCTCATTCAGTACGCTATGCCAAATTTCGTGCAAATCGAATGATATATAGGTACTTTGGTGCCTATATCGGGTGAAAATATATATGGGAGCTATATCTAAATCTGAACCGATTTTTCCCAATTTCAATAGGGTTCGTCCTTGGGCCAAATAAGTGACCTATGCCAAATTTCATCCAAATCGGATCAAAAATGCGACCTGTACTTTGTTCACAAAAATACATGGACAGACGGACGGACGGACGGACAGACGGACATGCGTAAATCGACTCAGAAAGTGATTCTTGCATATTCTCAAAAGGAACCATGTGTCTATCTCGTTTCCTTTTGCCTGTTACAAACATATGCACAAAGACATAATACCCTGTACCACAGTGTGGTGAAGGGTATAAAAATACGGAAGATCTTCACCGATTGGCTTTATCCTAGTTCATACGATAGCTATACACTCACAGAGAAACGTGTAAAAATTTGGAATCGATTGGGTTATTAGTTTTTGAGTTATCGTGCCCGCCAATCGCAAAAAAAAATGTTTCGGGAAAAACGCGTTTAAAGTTCTCAAACTTCAGCCGTCACTTGATGCTGACACAATAAATCGGCTATATCTTCAAGAGTTCTTGAGATTTTCACTTTTGTAGAGACTTTCTTGAATTAGTGTAGAATCGAATTAAATCAACAAAAATTTGACCCCGAGAATGGGGGGGGGGTCCCCTTAAGTCAATTTCCAATACGATACAAGGTATCAATGGTATCAAAATTCAGTCATTATGCAGGAAAGTATACACATGGATTCCCTGAAATATAAATTTTTCTTCAAATGTTCCAAAATTTTCGAAATTTATTTTTATATCCTTCACCACACTGTGGTACAGGTTACAATGTATTTGTGCATATGTTTTTAACAGGCAAAAAGAAAAGAGATGGACCCATACTTCCTTTTGAGAATATGCATAGAATCACTTTCTGAGCCGATTTATGCATGTCCGTCCGTCTGTCCGTCTGTTGGTGTTAAATTGTAAACAAAGGACAGGTCGCATTTATAATCCCAATTGTATGAAATTTGACACAGCTATTGAAATTGGAAAAAATCGGTTCAGATTTAGACATAGCTCCCATATATATTTTCGTCCGAATGGTGCACCAAAGTCCCTACATTTGTTTCCATTTGTACGAAATTTGGCATGACGTACTGGATTGAGTCTAGAGTGATGTATGTCAAGTTTCGTGAAAATCGTTTCAGATTTAGACATAGCTCCCATATATATTTTCGTCCGATTTAATGTAAAAGGTGCACCAAAGTCCCTATATATCTTTCGATTTGCACGAAATTTGCTATAGCGTTCTGAGTTGAGTCTGGAATGATGTGTGCTGAGTTTCGTGAAAATCGGCTGGGAGCTATATCTACCCTTATATATTATCGATTGATTTTAAGTAACTGACGCACCAAGGCTGATAGGAACAAAACGTACTGAAATTTGTATAACCTAACCTGTAACAAGTTTCGTTGAAATCGCTTCATATTTGCATATAGTTTCCATATATATTTTCGTCCGATTTTAAGTAAATGGTGCATCAAAGTCCTCATTTTTGTCTGATTGACATGAAAGTATGGACATAGCACAACGGATGTCCTATTGATATTTGTTTGAAGTAGATTTACATACCTTTGTCCCATTGTAACAAACGAATGACATGTTTATGGATTGATCTAAGTCGATTCACATTTAGATAAATCTATACTAATAAAAGAATAAAGTGATTGACTGACTGACTGACTGATTTATTGATTCATCAACGCCCAGACGAAACGGCTGAAGCTAGAATCTTGAAATTTTGGGTGAGGGTCACACTTGGTCCAAATGTGACAGATAAGGCTGGGTTTTTGGAAATTAGTACTAGAACCGTACGAAAAGTACTAAATGTGATACCATTTATATTTGGCGAACCGGTGGAACTAGAGCTCTGAAATTTGGTTTGGTGTTTGATGATGGAGTGTAAGATAGATGTACCAAAGGGTTTTTGGAAATTCGAACTATAACTATCCGAAAAGTACGTAAATGTATTAAATTTGGTAAATTCTGAAGCATGTGAACGGATAGAGCTTAAAACTTGGAATTTGAAATGCGAATTAGGGTTGGCAAGTAGTACTATATTGTACTTTATTTCGTACAAATTTAATTTAGAGGTACAAATCGAGCTCGAAGTTTTGGAAATTTGTTACTTATGTGTACGAAAAGTACTAAATTGGTACAATTTGGATTTGGGTGAACCGATAGAATTGGTATCTTGAAACATAGATTTAGGATCATTGTGGGGGTGTAGGATTGGGGTATGTAGGAAGTTTTAAAAATTCGTGCAAATGTGTACTAAATTTTGTACAATTTCAATTTTTGATGGAATCCTGAAAATTTGAGTTAGGGTTACAAGTTGGGCTTACAGTTTCAAAATAGTACCAAATGTGGATTTGAGTAAACCGATAGAGCTAGAATCTTGAAATTTGAAGTTAGGATCACTGTCGGGGTGTAGGATTGGGCTATGTAGAAAATTTCGGACATTCGTAATAATGTTTACTAAATGGTACCAAATGGTGCTTAGGATCACTGTTGGGGGGTTCGAATGGGGTATGTAGGAAGTTTTGGAAATGTCTACTAATGTGTACGAAATGGCACTAGATTTGGCACAGTTTTGATTAAAAGCTAACCGATAGAGCTGAAATTGAAATTGAGTAATAAGATTTTCATTTGATTGCATGATGTAGGTACCCAGTTGTACAAAAAATATCAATTGTCTGCTATTATATAGTTATATAGCTAGTTACTTGGTGATCTAGTTACTTCATACCCCAAAAAGGAACACAAAATAGACTGTTGGATTTTTTTGTCAATTGAAAAAGCTGTTTACACACATCATACCAATTCAGTAGTTACTGGTAATGCAATGGGTAATGAATCGACTATCGAAATGTCTGTATACTGGTAACGCAGGCAGGGGACAATTTACTTCCCCAATTACATACACATGTTAAATTCACCAGTCTAGGGCATGAAGTGGTAACTAGTGGTACTTACAGGTAATTAGTAAAATATCTAGTTCATCACCAGTTACTCGAACTACTGGGTAGTAATGGAAATGTGTACCTACATATGTGTATTAAATGGCACTAAATTTGAAACAAATTGGATTTAGGTGAACCAATAGAATCCTGAAATTTGAAATTAAAATTGGGGTATGTGGGAAGTGTTGGAAAATCGTATGTTAATGTAGGAAGTTATGGCAATTTATATATTTATGTTCACTAACTGGTACTTAATTTGGATTTGGGTGAAGCTATATTTTAAATTTGGAAATTTAACAAGAGTACAAAGGGTAAAAAAGTACACCAAATTTGGTATAGAGCTTGATTTCTTTTGCGGTCAGAATTTGTGTGTAGGGTTGAGTACTATAAGAGAACATTGGTACTAAACGGTTCTAAAAGTGTTAATATTGGTTGGTATTGGGTTTTAAATACTTCCCACATTCGCTGACGAAGTAGCGGGTATATGCTAGTATCACATATTTTAGTTCATACAATTTCATGTTTATAGTCCTGTTTAATAAACCCATAGTGGTGAAGGGTATCATATAAAAATCTCCGTATAATGGGCGAAATTCACATTTCTACGTGCGTCAATTTACCTTAAACTGTTATCAGAAGCGGGGATATAAGTAAAACGTGCATACAGTATGTATGTATATAATTCTTTTTTTTAAATAACGTGTCATGTTCAACATATTGTCAATGTTTAGAAGACGAAAAAGAGTTTATGTTGTTGTTGTTCCCATTGTTGTTTACAAACGACATTGTTGACTTTTAACTACGAGAAATTAGTTATTTAAATTGTACAGCATGTTTGAATATTGCTTAGACATGACAGCAACAACATGATGGTGCATGGTGCTGCTGTTGCTGGCGATGCTACTTCATAGTAGCGATTTTAAACATTTAGTGTTCAACCTGCATAAACCCTGGGCACATCATCTTTTACCATTTAGCCAACAATTTTAGGTTTCCCTCTTAAGTGACACAATTTGTGAGGTGTTGCGGAGACACCAGACCAAATGCTCCCGGGTGAGTACTTTGTCAGTGCAGAGTGGTGGTGGTGGTGACAAGACAAATCACCAGAGTTTACGGAAATAATTTTTTGACAAATATTGAACTTGTTGCAGATGTTCAATCGTCCTTTGTCTTAAGGTTACCAAGTAACCGCATGATAATTATAATTATTATTTCTGAAAGAAGTTTTATATTTTTTTACACTGAGGAAAATTAAAGAATTAAATTTTGTAATATAAAAGGCATACAGTATTGCCGTGCCGAACTTTTTTACAATGAAACTATCGGTATCTGCTGTTACTATACTGCAGTAAATGATGTTGATGTTTTGTGAAAAAGAAAGTGGAATATGGGCCGATATTGTTAATCATCAAATCTAATATCAGACACTCCATCATTATACCCTTTAACACACTGCGGTACAGGGTATTATGTCTTTGTGCAAATATTTGTAACAGGCAAAAGTAAAGGAGATAGGCATATGGACTATTCATGAATAGGATCTCTTTCTGATTTATGCATGTACGTCCGTCTGTCCGTCTGTATATCCATGGTAAGTTATAAACCAAGTAAAGTTGGCATTTATGATCCGAATTACTTGACATTTGACACAGGTTAGTTAGTTAGTTTGAAAAGAGGGGTGGTTTAAACCACCACATATCCGTTGTGGGACATGCACTTAAGCCATAGGAGGCCTGTTGTGCGCTCTAAGAAGGAAAGGTATTTAGACTAAATTATACTTAATTTTTTGGTCTCCCTATTCTTCTAGGAATTCTGTGTTCTTGCTGAAGTCCTTTAGTATTTTCCATTCACACCCCTTAGGTCATATAGTTCAGGAATAGTGTCGTTTTTCAAGAATTGGGTTCGGATGCATGCAAAAGCCGGGCAGTGGCATTGGAAATGTTCCAACGTTTTGTTGTCTTCCCCACACGCTCTGCACCTGCTGCTTCCCGAACACCCAATCTTGTGTAAATGTGACTGCAGGTTAAGATGTCCTGTGAGAATGCCTATCAGTCTGCTTAGTTCTTTCTTGTTTAGCGTGAATATTCGCTTAGTCTTATCCTCATTTGGGTCTCCTCATAAGATTTTTGTGTTTTTGCCAATCCTCTCGTTATTCCAGGTAACAGGTTACTTATTCGGTTCAAGGAAAAATCCTAGAGAAATTGGAGAAAATAGCTTCAGATTTAGATATTCGGTTCAAGGAAAAATCCTAGAGATATTGGAGAAAATAACTTCAGATTTAGATATAGCTCCCATATATATATATTCGACCGATTTTATCTAAATGGTGCCACAAACTTCCACTGTTTTTTCCGATTGAGACGCAATTATGTATAGCGTACTGAGTATAGAGTAATATGTATTAAGTTTTGTAAACATCGGTTCAGATTTAGATATATCCGAAGACCCGACGTTTGTTCGCCTAACAGAAAATATTACATATCGTATTGGATAGACATCGGTTTATGTTTAGGTATAGTTTTAAGAATATATAGAATGACGTGTATTGGATTTTGTACATACGAGCATCACCCAAATTGGTGAAGGATATCTTATAGTCGGTCCCGTCCGACTTTTAATCTTTCCTTAATGGGTTTGTATGTGAACTTGCTATCGGAAGGGCTGTGATCTAACATATCTGGGCTTTGGAGGCTGACACATATCTATGCTGAAAATTATCTATACATGCTTTGATACAATCTTCTTCTAAAAGTTCAATTTCATTTTCAGCAATTATAAGATTTGAACCGAAAATTCCCACATAAGTGGCTATAATTTAACATTATGAGTTCTTGTTTACATTTTCTAGTTGCCCCCTCATTTTCGGCATTTTTAATGTTTTAGCCAAGTCTCCACACTGAAGTGGCAGAAATTTAGCATTCCGGGTTCTTTGTGGTTGAAAAAAGCAGACAATGTTCCATATAGGTCTATGTTTTGATATAACTCCCATATAAAAGGCCCACCATATTTTAAAATTTTTGCAGATTTTAGACCCAATTTCCGAGTTAAATGGCTGTATTTTGGCTTACCGGGTTTTTGGAGGTTAAAAATATTTTTTGCAAAACTAATAGGTCCCCGCCATATTTGCGATATTTTTGTAGTTAAGGTCACGATTCCCCACCGAAGTGGGTTCTCGTATGGTGAAAATACCATAGCTGATATTTTTATACCCTTCACCACACTGTGGTACAGGGTGTTATGTCTTTGTGCATATGTTTGTAACAGGCAAAAGGAAACGTGATAGACACATGGTTCCTTTTGAGATTATGCAATTAATTAAAATGCATAGAGTTTTAAGTCGATTTATGCATGTCCGTCTGTCCGTCCGTCCATGTATTTTTGTTAACAAAGTACAGGTCGCATTTATGATCCGATTTGGATGAAATTTGGCACAGGTCACTTAATTGGCCCAAGGACCCTATTGAAAATGGGAAAAATCGGTTCAGATTTAGATATAGCTCCCATATATATTTTCGTCCGATTTCATGTAAATGGTGCACCAATTTTGCACAGCGTAATGAATAAAGTCTAGAATAATGTGTGCAAAGTTTCGTGAAAATCGGTTCAGATTTAGATATATATCTTAGTCCGATTTTAGGTAAATAGTCCACTAAAGTCCCTGGAAATCTTTTGATTTGCAAGAATTTTGGCATAGCATATTGAATTAAGTCTTGAAAGATGTGTGTTAAATTTCGGAAAAATCGGTTCAGATTTAAATATAGCTCCCATATATATTTTCGTCCGATTTTAGGTACATAGTGCACTCAAGTACCTATATATCCTTCGATTGGCACAGGGTACTGGATTAAGTCTAGAACGATGTGTGTTAAATTTCGTGAAAATCGGTTCAGATTTAAATATAGCTCCCATATATATTTTTGTCCGATTTTAGGTAAATAGTGCACCCAAGTCCCTATATATCCTTCGATTGGCACGAAATTTGGCATAGCGTACTGGCTTAAGTCTAGAAAGATGTGTGTTAAATTTCGGAAAAATCGGTTCAGATTTAGATATAGCTCCCATATATATTTTCGTCCGCTTTTAGGTACATGGTGCACCAAAGTCCCTATATATCCATTGATTGGCACAGGGTACTGAATTAAGTCTAGAAAGATGTGTGTTAAATTTCGTAAAAATCGGTTCAGATTTAGATATAGCTCCCATATATATTTTCGTCCGATTTTTGGTAAAAAGTGCACCAAAGTCCCTAAATATCCTTCGATTTGCACGAAATTTGGTTTTATAAGTAAATGGAGAACTCAATATGTACCCGAATGCACAATACATACTGAAAAAGTGTAGCCTAACATGTGACAAGTTTCGATGAAATTGGTTTAGATTTCAATATTTTGCTTTAAATTTATTTACATAGTTTTGTTACCATTGTAAGAAGCAACTCTATATCTGACCAAAATTTAGTATAGGTTGCAGAATGACATGTTTAATTACATTCGATATGTTGAATATACCCAAAGTGGTGAAGGGTATCATATAGTCGGCCCCGTCCGACTTTACTGCTTTCCTCACTGGTTCTTTTGGACGTAGAAAGGCCCGCTCTATTTTCGGTATTGCTAATATCAATAAACAGTCCCGTTTAATTTTTGGTACACCAAAGTTTTTAACCGAGACTTTCGAACGGCAACCATCAAATTCCAATATTGTGCCAATCTTGCCGATTTTTGGTATTTTAAATGCCCATGTCATGACAGAGGGTACATAAAGTTTGGTCTAAAAATGTTTTTACTTGGTTATATTTCAGTGTATTTTTTCGATGCTACCATAAATAAATGTTGATCTAAGGAGTATACCGAACACAAAAGAAAAAGTAAATTAAATTCTACTCGCCACAAAAGCAATCCGCAAATACCACACAAACAGGTTGAAATCGTAATCCTAGTTTTTGCTGCTATAAAGAATTATGTTTATTTTGCCGAACAACATGCATTACCGTTGATGTTGTTGCTGTTCATCTTCAACATCAGAACGGCATGTAAACATTTGTCACAAACCTACAGATTTTACTACATTCAATATTTGACCGACCAGTCCGACCGATTTGTGGCTATTTGTGGTTCGGTCTTTGTTATTTGTTTTTGAAGTTCAACATGAACTGTTACTATTTGTCTAACAATAATCTCAAGCTCTGCAATAACAATAACAAAAAAAAAACAACAACAACAATAATGACAAAAAGATGATCATGACAGTGAACCATGATAAACGAACTGATGTAGATGTATTTAAGTTAATACAACATCTTCTATGTATGCATGTATGTTCGTTCTTAGCTTGTCTTGACAACATTCCCCATGCGCATTCGAAGAACAAATATGGAAGTTACTCACTGTCAAGCATTTATAATCGGAATGGTTTTATACAGGCCTCGTTTGAGTGTTTACCTTTATTTATACAGTACACCAAAAGGAGCATGGGTGTGCGTAGCACTTGAAGAAAATTATGAGTGTCAAAATTGTTCTAATTGGAGACAAATGACCATATACAAAATTCTTACCATCGTAATACTGAAAAGTTTCCAAAAACATATAGAAAGCATTCTGAGAGGTGTTTAACTCGAGAGCAAATGGAATGGTGTAAATCCTTTTTTTCACTGTTCACCGATTTGAAGAAAGTCGATATTATTCTAGAGCCAAACAAATTAACATAGAAAATGAGGATGGATTGTCCACAGTCTAAGAAAAAAATGTCCATAGCAGAATGACCAGAATGGCTTTCATGAAAGCATGCATGTTTATTCGTTAGCCAGATCTCCAACATCGTGTAAAAATAAATAGAAACTTCGAAAACTTTTATGTAAATATGTTTTTCACAGTTCAAGATCAGTGTTCCAAATCTACAGACACTTTATTTATAGAACATAAACTTGACTATTTTAATTTATTTCCGACTTCCGAGAAGTCCGATTAATCATATGGTTCCCCAATGAGAAAATTACTTACTTAACTGACATATGACAGAACGGTTGTTCCATAAGCCGAGCTTAAAAAAGATTTCCAAGCGCGTCGGTCTTGTGCGCATCTCTTCCAATTTGAAAGATCATTTTCCGACATGTCGATCTTTCTATCGGATTCGAGTTTTCTTTATATGCCTTTTGAGCTGGGGTATCTACATCCATTCACACAACATGGCCTAGCCAACGTAGTCGCTGCAGCTCGATATGTCTGACTATGTCGATGTCCGAGAATATATGGTATAGCTCATGGTTCATTCGATGACGGTATTCCCCGTCGACGCAGATCGGCACATAGATCTTCCGGAGAATTTTTCTCTCAAACACTCCAAGAGCTGCCTCATCTGCTTACGCAAGTACCCATGCTTCAGATCCATACAACAGCACAGGTAATATCAGCGTCTTGTAGAGTGCGAGTTTGGTCTGGCGAGACGTGACCTTGCTTTTGAGTTGCTTACTCAGACCATCTGTTGGTCAAAACTATTCTCCTCTGGATTTCAAAGCTGATGTTATTAGTTTTGTTTATGGCGGTACCGAGGTATATAAAATCGTTCGCTATCTCGAAGTCGTAGTTTTCAATTTCCACTGTTGGTCGCCATTTACTGCCAGTCCATGAGAAAAAATCGGTTAAACATGTATTAATACCGAAACAGAAGCGGAACTTTTATGTTGGGGTTATGTCATAAATTTGCATATAAGTCAGCATTCCAGAATTATTTATACCAAATTACAAAATATCTCAAAAAAATGGAATGTCACCTTTCTATGGGTGCTATACCAAACAGTATCCTGTATAGGGTCTGCCAGGAAACTTGGGTCAATGTTGATCATTTCTGTTAGGGAGATTATTTAGTTAATGAGAATCAAAAATATAAAGCTAATTTGGTTGAAGCATGTATCCAAACTGCCCAAAAATACCAAAGTTTGGGATGGGAGATTCCTTAAAATATGGCCCATTTTGATCATGTTTAGTCAGAAGATTTGACACCCCATAAGAACCGTTAAAAATAAAATTAGAGCAAATTCGGATAACAAAAATTGCCCAAAACCTACAAAATACAGAATAACGGGGGATAGCATTATATACGGGCTACCCGAAACCATGGACCAATGTTGATCATTTTTGGTAGTTACATTTTCTAACCAATGAGAATCCAAAATATTAAATTGCTCCAAATTGCCTGAAACACGTGCTCAAGCTCCCAAAAAAAATCTTTGGAGTATATCAATATATGGGAACATCACTAAAAGGTGGACCATTATTGAGAATTTTTAGTGCGAAAGTTAACTAACATACCACGACCCAAAATAACCAACTACAACTAATTGGGTAAAAACATGATGTAGGCTAACCCGAAACATGATCATTTTTCCTAGGCAAATTTGATAGCCAAATTAAATGCAAAATATTAATTTACAGTTGACTATGTTGAAAAACGTGTCTAATCACATACATAAAATCGGAAGAATATATATATGGGAGCTATATCTAAATCTGGGCCGATTTTTAGGAAACTTAACACACATTATTCTAGACCTAATTTATTACGCTATGCCCAATTTCGTGCAAATCGAAAGATATATATGGGCCAAATTTCATGCAAATCGAAGGATAAATAGGGACTTTAGTACACCATTTACATTAAATCGGACGAATATATGGGAGATATATCTAAATCTGGACCGATTGTCAGGAAACTTAACATACATTATTCTAGACCTAATTCAGTACGCTGTGCCAAATTTTGTGCAAATCGAAATATAAATAGGGACTTTGGTACACCATTGACATTAAATCGGACGAATACATATATATGGGAGCTATATTTAAAGCTAGCCTATTTTCAGGAAACTTAACACACATCATTCCAGACCTAATTCAGTACGCTGTGCCAAATTTCGTGCAAATCGGATGATATATAGGGACTTTGGTACACCATTGACATTAAATCGGACGAAAATATATATGGGAGCTATATCTAAATCTGGACCGATTTTCAGGAAACTTAACATACATCATTCTAGACCTAATTCAGTACGCTGTGCCAAATTTCGTGCAAATCGGATGATATATAGGGATTTTGGTACACCATTTACATTAAATCGGAGGAAAATATATATGGGAGCTATATATAAATCTGAACCGATTTTCGGGACACTTAACACGCATCATTCTAGACCTAATTCAGTACGCTCTGCCACATTTCGTGCAAATCGAAAGATATATGGGGACTTTGGTACACCATTGACATTAAATCGGGCGAAAATGTATATATGGGAGCAATATCTAAATCTGGACCGATTTTCAGGAAACTTAAAACACATTATTCTAGACCTAATTCAGTTCGCTCTGCCAAATTTCGTGCATATCGGATGATATATAGGGACTTTGGTACACCATTTACATAAAATCGAACGAAAATGTATATGGGAGCTATATCTAAATCTGGACCGATTTTTTTCAATTTCAATAGGGTTCGTCCTTGGGCCAAATAAGAGGCCTATGCCAAATTTCATCCAATTCGGATCGTTAATGCGACCTGTACTTTGTTCACAATTTAACATGGACAGACAGACGGAATCGGAATCGATTGGGTTATTACTTTTTGAGTTATCGTGCCCGCCATTCGCTAAAAAATGTTTAGAGAAAAACGCGTTTAAGTTTGAGAAGCCCTTCAGCCGTCACTTGATGCTGACACAATAAATCGGCTATATCTTCAAGAGTTCTTGAGATTTTCACTTGAAATTTTGTGGGGACATTCATTAATTAGTGTAGATTCGAATTATATCAAAGAAATTTTGACACCGAGAATTGGGGGTCCCCTTAAATTACTTTTTCCTAAATTAGGATAGTTATTAATATTTAAGATACATTCAGACTTAATTGCCATATATTTAGACTTAATTTAATTGAAAAAGTATAAAAATAATTCGCCTGACAATCATTTTCGGAATAATACACCCGATGTCCCATAGTCCATTTCATATACAACGACCATTGTTCCAATACTTTCAATATCTTCCAGTTTGCCCATACTTAGTAAAGCCGCTAGGCAGCATAGATTGGCTTTTTTTGGTTGTAATACTTGGAGCACAATGAAATTTAGTTAAACTAAAACTGTTGCTGATATACACGTTGTCTGTATTTGGAACATTTTTTTCTGCGCTTTTTCCTTTTCTTTATTTTTTCCTGCAAACTGAAAAAAACTATAAGAATGCAATAGCAACAACAACAATAGCAACAGTAACAAGAAAGAAAACCTGTCGTTTATATATCCTCATATTTTAGATGTACATCGATGAGCAGATAGATATACGAGTATCTGGTGTTCAAAACTATGTAACAATGCCAAGCACAGCCAACAACGGGAGCAGCAGCAGTCGCGGTAGCTGTGTGGCAGCATCACCCAGTCAGTGCATGCATCACTTTAACTGGAAGCCGTAAACTTGTATTTTATGTTGTTATCCTCCTGATATTTATGTTGTCGCTGTAGCCTCATTTACCTGTTTGCAAGTTGTTATTGTTGTTGTTGTTGCTGCTGTTATTATTATTATTTTCTTGCTTTTATTTTCCTTTGTGTATCATCTGTAACTGATGCAATAGCTCATAGATGTCGAAAAAACACCTGCAGGTGCTCAACGTTTTTAAAGCGTTCATCGTTTATAGGCTTCCCTAGGAGCAAACTACAAAAAAAACAAATCAACGTTGTTTTTGTATTCTACATCATCGATGAGGTGATGACGCTATAGTTGGTATTTTAAACAGAGTGGAAGCGATTGTGACATATGACTGTCATATAACAGTGGAGCATAACGATTTGACGTAACAATTTTTTACCATTTTGTAATTAGTTTGAAAGTATTAGGCGGTCAAGCCACAGATATATACCCTTAGCCTAAGACAGTCCAACAATATTATAAATTTATCCTGACTCATTCCGCACACTATTCTTTGAGATTACAGCAATCTATACTAATAAAAGAGTAAAGTGATTGACTGATTTAACGATTCATCAACGCCCAGACGAAACGGCTGAAGCTAGAATCTTGAAATTTTGGGTGAGGGTCACTCTTGGTCCAAAGGTGACAGATAAGGCTGGGTTTTTTGAAATTCGCACTAGAACGGTACGAAAAGTACTAAATGTGATACCATTTGTATTTGGCGAACCGGTGGAGCTAGAACTCTGAAATTTGGTTTGGTGGTAGTTGATGGAGTGTAGGATAGATGTACCAAAGAACCGTACGAAAAGTACTAAAAGGTACTATATATGGTATCATTTGTATTTGGCAAACCAGTAGAGCTAGAAATCTAAAATGTGGATTGAGGGTCACTGATGGAGTGTAGAATAGATGTAGCAAAGGCCTTTTTGGAAATTCGAACTACAGGTAACGGAAAAGTACTGAAATGTACTAACTTTGGCACAATTTCGTAGCAAGTGAATGGATTGAGCTAAAAAATTGAAATTTGGAAATTAAGGTTGAGAATAAGGGTCGGTATGGGGAGAGTTTGGAAAACGTGTACTCATGTGTACGAAAAGTACTATATGGTACTATATTTGGTACAAATTTGATTTGGAGGTACAACTCGAGCTGGAATCCTGGAATTTGAAATTAAAATTACGGTCGGAGAGTAGGATTGGGATATGAACGTAGTTTTGGAAATTTGTTACTTATGTGTACGAAAAGTACTAAATCGTACTATAATCGGTACAGTTTAGATTTGGTGATTCTATAGAGCGGGAACAATGAAATTTGGAGTCAGGATCACTGTAGGTGTGTGGGATTGGGGTCAGGATTCAGTTTACGAAACTAATACTTATGGGTACTAAATTTGGTACAATTTGAATTTTAGGTGAACCAATAGAGCTAAAATCATGAAATTTGTCGCCAGGATCACCGTTGAGGTGTAAGATTGAGATATGTTGGAAGTTTTAGAAATTTGAAGCTAGAATCTTGGAATATGTACGTAGTTGATGACATTTTTTTACTTATGTGTATGAAAAGTACTAAATCGTACTATAATTGGTACAATTTTGATTGGGTGAACCGATAGAGCTTGGATCCTGTAATTTGGAGTTAGGATAATTGTTGCGGTGTAGCGATGAGGGTGTATAGGAAATTTGGAAAATTCGTGATGATACCAAATGTAAACGATTTGAGTGAGCCGATAGAGATAGAATATTGACGTTTGTTAGGATCACTGTTGGTGATAGGATTGAGCTATTTCGGAAGTTTTAGAAATTTGGTACAATTTAAGTTTTAGGTGAACCAATAGAGCTGGAAACCTTGAATTTGGAAGGAGAGTAGTATTGTACTAAATCGAATTTTAGGTGAACTGATTGAGCTGGGATCCTGAAATTTGGAGTTAAGATCATTGTTGGTGTGTTAGATTGGAATATGTAGGAAGTTTTGGAAATTTGTACTAATGTGTACTAAATGGTACCAAATTTGGGTAAACAGATAGAACAGGACTCTTGACATGTGAAGTTAGGATCACTGTTAGGATGTTGGATTGGGGTATGTAGGCAGTTTTGGAAATGTGTACTAAATGACACTAAATTTGGTACAATTTGGATTAAGAGTCTGAATCGATAGAGCTGGGATCCTGAAATTGGGTGAACAAATTTCCATTCGATTGCATGATGTAGGTAGTAATGGAAATTTGTATACTAAATGGATACACCGATAGAATCCTGAAATTTAGAATTAAGATTGGGGAATATGGGAAAATTGGGGAATTCGTACTTATGATTGTTAAAGTAGGTACTTATGGAAATTTATATAAATGTGTACTAACTGGTACTAAATTGGGATTTGAAATTTGGATTTTCATTTTCAAAATAAGTATTCGAAGAGTACAAAATGTAATAAATGGTACCAAATTTGGTATAGAGCTAGATTTCTGTTGCGGTCATAATTGGTGTGTACAGTTGAGATATGGTGGTAGTTCTGGAAATACGTACTATAAGAGAACATAGGTATTAAATGGTACAGGATTAAGGTAGCTTTAACAAAATGGTACTTATGTGTACGAAAAGTACTAAATGTTACTTAAGGTGAACAGATAGAGCTGGAGTCTTGAAATTGGGAATTCATATGACTGTTGTATGAATGAGGTAGTTTTGAATGTTCGTACTTATAGGGTACGAAATGTGCTAAATGAATTTTTGTACAATTGGCATTTGGGTAATAGGATAGAGTTGGAATCCTGAAATATGGAATTTAGATTACTATTAGAGTGTAGGATTAAGGTAATTTTGGAAATTTGTACTTATGGGTATTAAATTGTACTATGATACTATTTGTTTCCGTTGAACGGGATGGGGCTGGAATCCTGAAATTTGGAATTAATATTACTTTTGGAGATTAGGATTGATTCGTACATTTGAGCACGAAAAGTGCTAAATCGTACAATTTGTTTTGTGTGAACGGGCAGAGCAGGAATCCTAAAATTTGGAATTAAAATTACTGTTGGAGTGCAGGATTGAGATATGGAGGTAGGTTTGAAAATTTGAAAGTATTTTTACTAAATTTGGTACAATTTAGATTTTTATGAACGTAGAGAGATGGAAAACATAAATTTCGAATTATAATTATTGTTAGAGTACAGAATTAAGGTAGTGTTGGATTTTCGAAGTTATTTCTACGAAAAGTAACAATAATACAATTTGGATCTATGTGAACGGATAGGCCTGGGATCCTGAAATTTATAATTAAATTTACTGTTGGAGTATAGAATTAAAGAAGATCGTTGGGAAAATCGTACTTACGTCTATAAAAAGTAATAAATTGTACTAAATTAGGTACAATTTGTATGTTGGTTAACGAATAGAGCCGGAATCCTGAAATGTGGACTTAAGATTATTATTGGAGTGTATGACTGAGGTACGAAAAGTACCTAGGTAGTTGAGATAGTTTTGGAATATGGTTGAGATAGTTTTGGAATATGGGTACGAAAAGTACAGAATGGTACCAAGTCTGGTGCAATTTGAACTTTGGACGATTTAAATTTATTCATTTCATTGCCAAGAGAAGGACATACACCCTTTGATATGAAGAGGAACAACTTTCATGAATTTGGATAGCCTTAGATTGTTTTTTTTTCAGGATCATATGTATAGATACATGATTCATCACCTGTGCCACCTTAGGTTAAGTTGAAAAGAGGGCGATTTACACCACCACATGTGTTATTTCATCAGCTGTCGATGTGTCCGGTCGGAAGTGATATATCATAAGAAGTCTTATTGTTCCTTCAGTTGTTTGTATTCTGTTCCCCCTCATCTACCATGGTTTCGGTGGATTTTTGATAGAAACTTCATAATTTTGAGACGTCATTTAACCACAGAAATTTTTCTCGAAATTACGTTTAGCGGTTCTTGTCATTGTGTTGTATTCTTTCCCCTTAGTGTGGCTGTCCCATTATAATACAGATTTCTTGCGACGAACTCTATTGTAAAGTTTTCGGACTTCTTTTCCTCTGTTTTGATTTTCACTAGTCATACAGGGTTTTTCGAATGCAGAATTCCTTTCTCGAAGTGGACAACTTTCTTCGAAATATTGTTAAATTGTTGACATTCCTGTCAATCTCGTTCGTGTTTAGGATGTCATGTGACAGGATGACAGTGACAGAATGTTGACCTGTCCTAATCTATATTTAATCAATCTCCCTAATTTTACCCAGTTAGTCTTGGACTTATTTGGTAAGAACATTAGTTTCGGCGGCGGCCGCAAGCTTTTAAATCTAATATATTTTTGGAGACTCTCTATTCTTGTGAGACTCTCTATTCTTGACCACGACTATTAAGTTTGCTGCACATATAGTTATGTCCAATACGTCTTCTCTAATTCTATTAATGTAGATTGATTTATTGCCCATGTTAAGGGTTATTAGATTGTTAGTATTGATAAAATCTAAGACGACCTGGCCTCTTTTGTTAGAATTAGTACTACCTTACACAATGAGGTGTGATTGGACGAAAATGAACTATGCAACTAAATGAATGAACTAGTTCCTTTTGGGGACACAACGAACACAAAAACAACGTATAGCTTCAGAAACGAAATTTGCCCAACTCTTCAGTATTCCAGCAAGAAGAAACACCGTTATAAGGCGGCTATACCAAAAAGTATCAACGTATGTGTAAACATTTTTATAAATCTCTCTATAAAAATATTTAATAGGAGTATGGACCTCTTTGCCAAACATTGACATTTTTTGTGGCAAAATTGTCAACTCACAAGAACATAGAATGTCAAATTACTCGCAGCTCGGTAAATGGGGTAAGGAACCATCTATAGGTTTACTCCCAAAATAAAACTTAAAAAAACCGATACAAGTAACTTCAGTTTTTTTTTGGTTCTTCTTTCACAGAGATATAGTCCCAAAAATGTCGATTCAATGTATTTACTGTAGGGCATTCATAATTTTTGCTCAAACGAAAAATGAAAGAATGATAGGAAAAAATAGTGTAACAAAACAGGAATGATTGTGGCCGTTACCAATAGGAAAATAACTCCCAAGTAAGTGGATAATGGTTGAAATCTAACACACAAACTGTGGCATTGGAGTCAGTACATATTTTTTGTATTCTTGGTTATTTTATCGTTGCACTGCTTAGAAATATTCCATGCATTTTGTTCGGATAACCAGCAATGCTGTTGTTGTTCGCGGTGATGCTGGTGTGGCAGGAGTGGCAAACAACATTGGAAGCAGACGCCTGCCTCATCATTTGGTCGCATTACATTGGCATCACAGCTTCACTGCAACAACAATGCCATTGAGGGTTGTTTGATACATGATCCTGAAAACACATGGTCAGCCGGTTGTTGTTCGGAAGGCTGGCTGGCTGGCCGGCCCAAACCACAAATTCTGTACAGTGCTATGAGAGAGAGTGTGTGTGTGGTTGAGAACACTATTGTCAAATGCGGTGCGATGCAGTTCATTGCATTGCATTATATAGTTATGCATGTAGATGGCAATAATTGTGTTACATGTCTGTCTGTCTATCAGTTAACCAACTTTGTTGTAATATGTTTCAACCACAATTATAGGCAAAAAGCTTCAACTAGGACCGCAATGTGCAAAATCGCTATGTTTTGCTCACATCATCGTCTAGGCATGATGTTCCTGATTTTGTTGTTCTGGTTTTCTGGTTGAGGCACCCAACACCTGTCTTCTCCCGTTTCTTTATTATTTTGTGTTTTGATTTGTTGTTGTATTTACGCTGCCCTGGCAAAACAAAAAGTTAACAACATTTTTATCGCTACACTTTAATAAGTAAGTCTTCGCATAGCAAAACCCCTGTGTACGCCACTGGGCTGTAGTTTATATTTCACCTTTTCTACTTGGCAGCGCACAGTGGTACTATTTGTGGGGAAAAATCTTCGGAAAATATTTAAGCAAATCACTAAGCAAAAATAAACAAGTGAAAAAGCGTTATGTTCGGCCGGGCCGAACTTTGGATACCCTCCACCATAGATATACTGGCAGGTACTTGAAATGAAAATATACGGAAAATACCAAAAAGTGGACCTATACCGACATTTTTACGAACCGATTATGTAAACCATAATACAAATTTAAAACATTTTTAATGGATAATTATGCCCTCAGCCTTATGACTAATGAGGGTGTATAGAAAATCAGAAAATTTTGATTTCATCCAAACTTTGCCCATCTAATTATTTCTTCCAAACTTAGTTAAAGTTCGTAGATGGGAAATTTGGGCCAACTTCTCCTGGTACCTCCCACACAGGGGTCTAAATGCGGGTTATAGTTCATTATCGAACCTTACGTTCTAGTTTTTTGTCTCGATATCCTCCCCAGGTGAAAAGATTACAACAGAGTCTTAGAACCAAACCCAAAACACTGAACAAATTAGATAACTCTTTTAATATAAAAATAGGGTTATATGGGGACTACCCCAAATAGGGGGCCAAAATTAATAATTTTTGGTGGAGAGATTTGTTACCATATAAGACTAGAAAATACCAAATTACAGCAAATTCGGTTGAAAAATGTGCTCAAGAACCCCAAAATACCGAAAATTGGAAGATACCCTTATATGGGGGCTACCCGAAAAAATAGACCTATGTTCATAATTTTTTGTGGAGAGATTTGGAACCTATTAAGAACTCAAAAAAAATTACAGCCAATTCGATGGAAAAATACGATTAAAACACCCAAAATACTGAAAATTAGGAGGTACCGTTATATGGGGGCTACCAGAAAAAGTGGTCCTATATATATAATTTTTTGTGGAGACATTTAGTACCCAATAAGAACCCAATGTACCAAATTTCAGTGAATTCGGTTGAAAAACGCGCTCAAGAACCCCAAAATATCGATAATTGGGGGGTACCCTTATATGGGGGCTACCCGAAAAAATAGACCTATGTTCATAATTTTTTGTGGAGAGATTTGGAACCTATTAAGAACTCAAAATACTAAATTACAGCCAATTCGATGGAAAAATACGATTAAAACACCCAAAATACTGAAAATTAGGAGGTACCGTTATATGGGGGCTACCAGAAAAAGTGGTCCTATATATATAATTTTTTGTGGAGACATTTAGTACCCAATAAGAACCCAATGTACTAAATTTCAGTGAATTCGGTTGAAAAACGCGCTCAAGAACCCCAAAATATCGATAATTGGGGGGTACACTTATATGGGAGCGATGCCTAAACGTGGACCGATAAAGCCCATCTTCGAACTTGACCTGCCTGCAGACAAAAGACAATTCTATGAAAAGTTTCAGCACTCTATATCGATTCCTTCAGAAGATAGCATGATTACAACAGACGGACGGGCGGACAGACGGACGGACAGACATGGCTAGATCGTCTTAGAATTTTACCCTTATAGGGTCGGAAATGAATATTTCGATGAGTTACAAACGGAATGACAAAATTAATATACCCTCAATACTATGGTGGAGGGTAAAATTAACACCAAAACGCTCAACAAATATGCGGGATTTATGATGTCTCTCATAATCTGTAATATTTAGCTAAAATATAAAAAGTTTGGGTATTTGGGACTGAAACCTTAACAATCGGAAGTTAGTCTTAAAATATAGCTTTAAAAATATATTTCAGACATATATGACGGGGTCAACCTTACTGACGAAATATGTTCGAAGGCTGAATACCTATGCTAGTCCACCTTTTCGTCGACTATTAAGCCCCATTCGACAGCCCTATCTGCTCAGAGGCGTTTAAAGCCATGCCTGAATTCGGCATTCCTGTAAAATTAATACGGCTATGCAGGATAACTTTAACTGGCACAAGGTCAGCAGTTAAAGTCGGAACCCTTCAATACTGAACGAGGATTCAGACATGATGACCGTTTGTCGTGTGACCTTTTTAACATCCTGCTGGAAAAAGGTCATACGAGATGCAAATGTGAACAGAAATGCGCTCTATACACCAAACAGCACATGTTACTCACCTACGTCGACCACATCGACATAATGGGTCGAACATTGCGAGCGGTAACAGCCACCTTTTACCGAATTGAGAAGAAGTCTGCCAAGTGGGACTGGCAGTAAATGACAGTAAACAGCACATGTTACTCACCTACGGCGACAACTTCCACATAATGGGTCGAACATTGCGGGCGGTAACATCCACCTTTTACCGAATTGAGAAGAAGTCTGCCACGTGGGACTGGCAGTAAGTGGCGAGAAGATCAAGCTGATGGTTTACACGCGGAAGACGTCCAGTATAATCTGACCAACTGTGGAACTTAAAAACTACAGCTTCGAGAAAGTGAACGACAACAGTTCGTAAGATGGTATTTCAAATTGGAAGAGCTGAGCACAAGACCGACGCACTTGAAAATCTTGTATAAGCCCGGCTTATGGAACAAGTGTTCTGTCACAAGTCTTTCTAGCCGTTTTTATTTGGGACATAGCCCACATATACAATTTGCAAAATATATAATATTTCCCGCATGTTAAAGGTCCTAGAAACTGAAATGCCAAATTAAGGCCTTGCGACAAAGAAATCCTCAAAATATCAAACCACAACATCGGTTGGAAAATAGAGCCAGAAGTCTCACAATACCACAAATTGGGAGGGACCTTTATAAGGGACGATATCAAAACATGTACCAGTATTGATAATATTTTGCATAGATGTTTGTCTCCAAAAACCTATAATAACTATTTTCTACACAGAAAGCCTATAATCCCCAAAAATGCCATATGAAGGCAGACAAAACCATCGAAATGTCAAATTAGAACATTTTTGGCTGATAAATGGGGCTACAATACTCCAAATACCGAAAATTGGAAGGGTTATTTATATGGAGCTACGTCAAAAAATGGACTTACAAGCAGCATTTTCTGTGCAGATCTATGATAGCATTAAAAATCCAGAAATATCAAATTAGAACCTTAGCGGTAGGAAAAGTTCAGTTAGAAGCCTCAAAATATCGAACATTGTGCGGAAAATATATATAGGGGGCTATGTCTCGTTGCAGATTTATGCCAGCCTCCAAATACCGGAATGCCAAATTAGAGCCTTGTCAGTTGTTAAATACGGCCAAAAGCCGTATATTTTTCTGTGCATATGTTTGCCAGGTTACAAAATTGAGCGAGACCTTTATATGAACAATGCCAAAACATGGACCTAAGGGATCATTTTCTGTGTAGATGTACGCTAGCATTCAAAATCCCGAAATATCAGATTAAAGCCGTTTTGGTGGAAAAATTCCGCTACAAGCCTCAAAATAGAGAAAATTTGGAGGGATCTTTACATGGCAGCTATTTAAAGACATTGACTTATAATGAGGATTTTCTCCACAAATGTACCCTGAAATGCCAAAATACAGTCACGTAGGTTGAAAAATGTGACAAAACCCACAAAATAGAAAAAACGTGGCCTAGACCTAATATTGGGGTTATGTTAAAATAGGCCCAGAAATGAGGCTTCAAGCCTCCAAAAAACGTAAATTGAGTGCTGTACCAAAATGTGGACAAATTCTCGACAAATTCCCCATATAAGGATAGCAACCGATGTAAGGTATTTTGAATGGAAACTTATGGCAGAACTGGCGAATTTTTTTTTTTTTGTATTTTTTCTTACTTTTTATACCCATCACCATATGGTTTAATTTTGTTTATAAAACCTCGAAATATTCACCGGAGGCCCTCGTGAATAAAATTCTATGTATATAGAGCCATGGATTGATATTCGATATTTGGGGATTGATGGAGATTATGGACACGATTTTTAGCCAATCATTGGGTAACAATTCATCCCACCTAACATTACCTATATTGTTCAACTTTTTAGTATAGCCCCTTTAACGGCCTTTTTTGAGAGTTTATGGGGTATAACGACATTTGGAATAATTTGATACTCTAAAATGACAATTTCCACTGTTTGTTATTTATTGCATTTCCACTAAGTATACCTGATATTTGCGAATATGTTTCACTGTTTATTGTGGCCGTTATTGCCGCTTCACTTCGATAGACGACTTTACATCAATTTCTACTAGCACCATCGCCAGCCAACAGCTTAAAGGTGCAACGATCATGTGGTCAATTGCCATTCTAAAGATTTGTTATTGCATTTATAAATGAGTGCAATGGCGAAAACAATGAGGCGAGGCGATACGTGGCTGCGGAATGCAGCAAAGCATTAAAACCTAGGTGCCTATATCATCACAGTGTGTCCGCTGATCATAATAAATAAACGTTTCCAATGTTAACAGGAAGCTATTGACTGGTTTTGCTAATTGGATGAACTACATGCAGTTCTTCTACTACTGCGGCTGTTGCCCCGTCTCTGATGGCATTATGTGCAAGCGACTATTCTGGTGGCACGCCACTTTAGCCGATGTCTCTACACAGAAATACACTTTTCTGTGCACGCACACACAATGACCTATACTGATGATAGTGGCGATAGTCATGATAATGCTGCCGACCGACCGACCGGTAATGTTTTTCACAGCAGCATCGTAAAATTAAAGACAAACACGGCCAGTGGTAGGCTTTTCATCTTCGATTTTATTTTTGTAATATTGACTTTGTTGTAAATGAGTCGAATTTCAATTTGCATTCCCCACTAGGCTAAACCGGACAAGTTTGCGTTACCAGCACCAGCTGGGTGGCCAATTAACTGGAATTCCCGAAATAGCATGATTTAGATAAGAAATGAGTTTGGCATTTAGACAATGTTTGTTGTTTTGCAACATTTTATTTTCTAATTAGAAAAAATGAAGAAGATGCATTTTTCTGGTTTCATACTCAAATCTCGTTGGAAATAATTTAAATGAAATGGTTGATTAGAAACTGGTAAGAAAAGGATCAACGACTCCGGTAATATGTAAGAGGTGTTCCTGTTAATATCCTAGTTTTAGAATTTGTTGTGAAAAAATGCAAGTCTCATACATAAATATTATGATTTTAATAAATAATAATAATGATTTAATAAATAAAATCATTTTATTAAACCCTTCACCACACTGTGGTACAGGGTATTATGTCTTTGTGCAGGCAAAAGGAAACGAGATAGATCCATGGTTCCTTTTGAGATGAGTGCATAGGATCACTTTTTGAGTCGATTTATGCATGTCCGTCTGTCCATGTTAATTGATTTGCACCAAATTTGGCATATCGTACTAAATTAAGTCTAGAGAAATGTGCGTAAAGTTTCGTGAAAATAGGTTCAGATTTAGATAGAGCTCCCATATATATTTTCGTTCGATTTTATGTAAGTGGTCCAAAGTCCCTGTATATCCTTGGGTTTTCACGAAATTTGGCATTGCGTACTGAATGAAGTCCAGAGTGATTTGTGTTAATTTTCGAGAAAATCGGTTCAGAGTTAGATATAGCTCCCATATATATTTTCGTCCGACTTTATGTAAATGGTGCGCAGACTACTCTAAATCTGCCCGAATGAAATTAAATTTATTATAGGTTACAGAAAGACATGAGCATGTTCCTTCGAGGGACCAGTGACATGCAATTGTGAGGATACATATGTACAACATACCTAAAGTGGTGAAGTGTATTTTATAGTCGGTCCAGTCCGACTTTACTACTTTCCTTACTGGTTTTAGAATGACACACAGACAAAGAATTTTATTCTAATAAAGAATGTCAATATTATACAGAGGCCTGGAAAATATTTCGAGGCATTGCCATTTTTGAAATGTGGTAGTGATTTTTTAACATATTACCGAAACTTAGTTGGAGTAAGCTTAGGAATGTCCGCCCGTCAATCTGTCCGGTTGGGGCGAACGTTAACTCTCAAAAGGAGTAACTGATTTGATCCTTACTTTGTACATTGTAATATTTATTCTAAACATAAATTAAATTCGAAGCTACGGAATTATTTTGCGTAAAAATAAATTTATAATATCGAAGTATCCGATTTTACCCAAACTTTACATAACCTAATATGTCTACCAAATATATATCATATTCAAACAGTAAGGAAAATTCAAAAGTCGGACGTGCCGAATATATGATATCCTTCACCGCCACTGTAGATAGAACAGACATAGAATCTTTGGAGGACCATTGAGATGGGATCGGTCGAAATTAAATGTGCTATCTAGATAAATATTTGAACAAATTGAAAAAAAACTCATACACATATCATTCTGAAATCAAAGAAAAATTTTATGTAAAACGGGCAGACTTAGATTGGGACATGGAGCTAATTGAGCAACCGTTTCATACACCATTTGTTTTTGTTATCACTCTATATTCAATTTAATACCCTCTGCCAAATTTCGTGTAAATCGAACAAACATAGGCCCTTCGGTGCGCCATTTACATAAAATCGACCGAAAATATATGTAAGACTTATATCAAAATCTGAACCGATTTCAACAAAGCTTATCACACATCAGTTTTTCCTCAATTGCATTCGCTATGCAAAATTTTGCTCAATCGGACAAATATTGGAAGTTTGGTGTATCATTCACAAAAAATCGAACGAAAGGGAGCTATATCTAAATCTGAGCCGATTTTAACAAAACTTCGCAGACATTAGTCTGGACCTAATTCAGTACTCTGTGCAAAATTTCGTCCCAATCGGAGAAATATTGGAAGTTTGGTGCATCATTCACAAAAAATCAGATGAAATTATATATGGGAGCTATATCTAAATCTGATTCGATTATAACAAAACTTCGCAGACATGAGTATGGACCTAATTCAGTGCACTGTGCAAAATTTCATCCCAATCGGAGAAATATTGGATGTTTGGTGTATCATTCACAAAAAATCGGACGAAATTATATATGGGAGCTATATCTAAATCTGAACCGATTCCAACAAAACTTCGCATACATAAGTATGGACCTAATTCAGTGCACTGTGCAAAATTTCGTCCCAATCGGAGAAATATTGGAAGTTTGGTGCATCATTCACATAAAATCAGACGAAATTATATATGGGAGCTATATCTAAATCTGACCCGATTTTAACAAAACTTCGCAAACATTAGTCTGGACCTCATTCAGTACTCTGCGCAAAATTTTGTCCCAATCGCAGAAATATTGGGAGTTTGGTGCATCATTAACATAAAATCGGACGAAATTATATATGGGAGCTATATCTAAATCTGAACCGATTCCAACAAAACTTCGCATACATAAGTATGGACCTAATTCAGTGCACTGTGCAAAATGTTGTCCCAATCGGACAAATATTGGAAGTTTGGTGTATCATTCACAAAAAATCGGACGAAATTATATATGGGAGCTATATCTAAATCTGAATCGAATTTAACAAAACTTCGACCTAATTCAGTGCACTGTGCAACATCTAAATCGATTTTAACAAAACTTCGCAGACATAAGTCTGGACCAAATCGAAGAAATATTGGGAGTTTGGTGCATCATTCACATAAAATCGGACGAAATTATGTATGGAGCTATATATAAATCTGAACCGATTTCCTTCAATTTCAATAGGGTTTGTCGTTGGGCCAAAGAGGTGAACAGTGTCAAATTTCATCCAAATCAGATCATAAATACGACATGTACTTGGTTTACAATTTAACATGGACAGACAGACGGACGGGCTCAGAAAGTGATTAAAAGGAACAACGGGTCTATCTCGATTAATTTTTTAGCTTGTTAAACGTAAATGAAAGCTAAATTCGACGATGGCGACTATCGGTTCATCTGTAATGGTGATAATGCAAAACAAGTGAAAAAGCGTTAAGTTAAGTTCGTTAATTTGGGGAATGTCGGTCCACTCCTTCTGGCGGTCCTCCTAACACACAGGGGCTAGGCCTAAATGCAGGCGGATATAGTTAATCCTCGAATCTGACGTTCACGTTTTTTTATCTCGATATCCTCCGAAGATAGAATTATACAGAATATGGCAATATACAGATGGCTAAATCGTCTTAGAATTTCATACTTTGTAGGGTATAAACTGACAATTTCGAGTACAGAATATCCTCATACTATGGTGGAATACGGAACCCCAAAACGCGTAACAAATCAGTTAAGTAATGTAATATAAAAAGGGAGTTATGGGGGACTACCGCCAAAAAGGGGTTGACTATTAATAATTTTCGGGAGCGAGGTTTGTTACCGTATACGACTACAAATTCGGTTGAAAATGCACTTACAACCCTCAAAATACCAAAAATGTGGACCTTTATTTATAATTTTTAGTACACAATAAGAACCGGATTTTTTCAAATTACAGCCAATTCGGTTGAAAAACGCACTCAAAAATCCCAAAATACCGAAAAATTGGGGACACTGTTATGTTTAGGTTATTCGAAAAAGTGGACCTATATTTATAAATTTTAGTGGAGATATTTGGTACCCAATAAAAAAGTACCAAATTACAGTGAATTCAGTTACAAAACGAACTCAAACATGTGGGGGTTATCCGAAAAAGTGGACCTATATTTATAATTTTTAGTGGAGATTTTTGGTATCCAATAAAAAGTGCCAAATTACAGTAAATCCGGTTAAAAACCAAAAATACCGAAAATTGGTTAGTACCTTCATACGGGGGCTACTAGAAAATTTGGAACTAAAAAAGAGGACCAATGTAAATAATTTTTAGTTAAAAGAATTGCTACACAGCAAAATTAGTTTTAACAGACAGACGGGTTCACTTTTTTGGTATAGTCTCCATATAACGAAACCCCCAATATTCCGTATTTTGAAGCTTGTGGGCCTATTTTTCAACTTAATCAGCTGTAATTTGGTATTGTGGTTTCTCACTGGTTAAACAATCTTCATACTAGATAAATGGGACTCCAAAGTCCCTATATATCTTTCGATTTGCACGAAATTTGGCACCGAGTACTGAATTAGGTCCAGAGGGATGTGTGCCAAGTTTCGAGAAAATCGGTTCAGATTTAGATATAGCTCCCATATATATTTTCGTCCGATTTAAGATAAATGGGGCATTAAAATCCCTATATATCATTCGATTTGCACGAAATTTGGCACATAGTACTGAATTAGGTCCAGAGGGATGTGTGCCAAGTTTCGAGAAAATCGGTTAAGATTTAGATATAGCTCCCATATAAAGTTTCGTCCGATTTAAGGTAAATGGCGCACCAAAGTCCCTATATATCATTCGATTTGCACGAAATTTGGCACAGCGTACTGAATTAGATCTAGAAAGATGTGTGTTAAGTTTCCTGAAAATCGGTTCAGATTTAGATATAGCTCCCATATATATCTTCGTCCGATTATATGTAAATCGTGTACCAAAGTCCCTATATATCTTTCGATTTGCACGAAATTTGGCACAGCGTACTTAATTAAGCCTAGACTGATGTGTGTTAGGTTTCCTGAAAATCGGTTTAGATTTAGATATAGCTCCCATATATATTTTCGTCCGATTTAATGAAAATGGTGTACCAAAGCCCCTATATATCTTTCAAGTTGCACGAAATTTGGCATAGGGTACTGAATTTGTTCTAGAATGATGTGTGTTAAGTTTCCTGAAAATCGGAAAATCGGAAATCGGAAAATATTTAGATATAGCTCATATATATATTTTCGTCGATTTCGATTTGCACGGCATAGAGTAATGAATTAAGTCTAGAATGATGTGTGTTAAGTTTCGTCAAAATCGGTTCAGATTTAGATATAGCTCCTATATATCTTTTCTTCCGATTTTATATAAATTGTGCACTAAAGACCCAAAGTTTGTCCGATTGCCACGCTATTTATACAACTATGTTGTCAGGGTATTATAGCTTTGTGCAGCCCCAAATGTTTGTAACGCCGCGAAATATTGGTCCTAGACCCACCTTTAAGCATACCGATCGTCATATCTCGGCTAGCTGAGTCGATCTAGACATGTGTGTCCGTCCGTCCGTTCGTCCATTATAATTTGTAAACACGATACAGGCCACAGTTATGGACCAATCTTCACGAAATTTTGCATGTAGGATGGGTTCTGGCCAATGAAGACCCCTATTGTTTTTGGAAAAGATCGGTTAATATTTAGGGGATGAAATGGACCAAATACTAAATTTTTGTCGGTTTTTCTGGTCGCTCCAGAGGCCGCAATTATGGCCCAAACACCGCGAATTTTTGCATGGAGAAGGGGATCGGGTCAGAGAATAAGCGTGCATGTTTTGATAAAGATCGGTCAATATTTAGCGGGTCAAATGGACCCTGACTTTTGTGTGAAAAATGACAAAATTTGTATTCTATGGCATATATATTTACTCCTGGAGGATGCTGACCCCAGGAGTTGATAGCATATCCAAGAGGAGTGGTTGGCTTTTAAATTGATACCAAATATAGTGATGTATCTACTCAGATGTGGGAGTTACAGTCAAATATTTACAGGTGCTTACGTATTCAGACATTATTCAGTAACCCATTACCACATTAGAGGGAGAAATATCGCGCTGATGGCTTTGACATTTTTCATGAAGTTCCAGTTATGGTCAAGAACAACGCCTACAATTTTCGGTGATGATCAGATTAAAATTGATGAAATGGACCGAAAACATAATTTTTTGTGTGTTTTCGAGTAGAGTATAATCCGAAAATCACAACACACCCACCGTGAAGGTAATCTGGACAAGTAATTAGAAGGACTGTACAAGAGGGGGCAAATATCAGGAAATATTACTCAGACTCGGAATAAACATCCTCAGAAAGTTAGAGTTCGTGGTAGTTGTGTAGGGTATCGTATGGTCGGCCCCGTCCGACTATACCGCTCCGCTCACTGGTTTTTACAATGAACTGTAGTTAATATAAGTCAATCTCTGGCAAGTATCATTAAAATCGGTTCAGATTTTGATATAGCTTATATATATATATATATATACATATATTCAACGTCTGTTAGGATTCATCTGTTGAATATATCCAAAGTGGTGAAGGATATCATAAGTCGGCCCCGTCCGACTTTACTACTTTCCTTACTGGTTCAAGTTATCATGGGGTGTCAAATTTCCCTAGCAAAAAATATCAATATCGGTTTACGTTTCCACATCAAAATTCCGCCCCATTTTCGGTATTAATAAGTTCTTATTTCTCATCGAAGTGACTACTCCTAACGCTTTGTTTACTTGTTATAGCAAAATATTTTTCTCTAAATTCCCTGTTTTTTCAATTATGTTTTCAATAACTGCGAATGACATCATTGCTGCTGAACTAGCAATTTAAAATTGCCACAGAACATAGCTTGAAGACAAGCGCTCGCTGCATGCCCATTTAAATTGAACCATAAAAATCATTTTGTTTAATTTCAACCACTTCGAATCGACTCATTTTAATTTTGCTGATTGCTCCCTCTTCCATTTCAATTCATTGAAAATTGCCAAAGAATGTCAACAGCCAGGCAGCTACTTGTTTGCCTGTTTGTTTAGACGACAGTATCCGACGACATCATCCGTTTCAGTTGCAACGTAAACATCAACAAAATATCATTGCAAGAGGCAGTGGCAGCAACAGCAGCAGAAGACCACCCGGTGGATGTCCAATGATGCTGACACATCAAACCCAACCAACAACATTTTGTCAATTGGTGGTGGTGATAGTGGCAGTTCAAAATGCAGAACGGGCTAGTCCGGACAGTCGAAATCAATTCGTTTCTTTGGAAATTTAATGCTTAAAACGATCTTAATAAACAAATGAAATGAATCGAAGCGAACGCCATACGACAATATGATGGCTACGAACGCAGCAGTACTTCAAACCAGACATGAACACAGCCATACACACATCCACTGATCATTCGATGTTGGCTGTTGGAAAGGGTTGACAAAAACAAATTGCTGCTGGGCTCTAAATTATTATTTACGTCAAGAAATATGCATTGAAAAGGAATTCTAAAGAAAAAAGAAGGATGAACAAAACAATCATCTCCGTCATCAATTCTTGATGTAAATACTTAAGACATGATATGCGGGAGATCTGCAATATATCTCAATTGAAATGTCTCAATAAAAAATATTTGCAGAACAATACAATAAAAAAATATGTAAATGCGGGTAAATTTCTTCTGAAATGGATAAATGTAGGTTACTAATAAATATGGCTATTCCATATATGAGGCATATTTATTAGTAACCTACATAGAAAATGGTGAGGTGAATCCATGAGGTGGACACTAGTTGTATAAAATAGAAAGACACTATATATGGGAACTATATCTAAATCAGAACTGATTTTCACTAATTTCAATAAGATTCGTCCTTTGCTCACAAAAAATGAGGTGTACCAAATTTCATTCCATTCGAACGTAAAAGGGTCTGAACTTTGTTTATATATGTTCACAATTTTACCTGGACGGACGGAGAAGCATGCATAAATCGACTCCGAAAGTTATTCTATGTATATCCTCAAATCTTCACAAAAAACCGAAGTCATATACAATAAGAATCTTAGAAATAGCCTTTATATATGCCCAAAGTGGTGACGACTAAATGATAACATATGTCGCCGCCGCACAGTGGGTTGAACGGTAGGCAAAGTGGCGATATTTTTTGAAATATTGTTGAAATACTGTTATTGATGGATATTCATAAATACATAAAAAACCAGTAAGAAAAGTAGTAAAGTCGGACGGGCCGACTATATGATACCCTTCACCACTATGGGCATAGTAAACAGGACTATTAAAATGAAATTCGATGAACTGAAATATGTGATATCTATCTAAATGTGAAACAACTTAGATCAGTCCATTAACATGTCATCAAAGATGTAAATCGACTTCAAAGAAATATCAATGGGACATCCATTGGGCTATGTCTGTACATCTAGAAAACGCAAATACGTTATTCTATGCTCAATTTTGTACGCTGTGCAAAATTTCATGTCAATAGACAGACATAAGGAGTTTGATGCACGATTTACTTAAAATCGTACAAAAATATATGGAAGCTATATAAAATTTGAACCGATTTCAACGAAACTTGTCGAAGGATATATAGGGACTTTGGTGCACCATCGGACGAAACTATATATGGAAGCTATATCTAAATCTGGACCGATTTTCACGAAACTTGGCAGACATGAATTTTGGCTCAATTCAGTACGTTATACCTAATTCCGTGCAAATGGAAAGATATATAGGGACTTTGGTACACCATTTACATAAAATCGGTCGAAAATATATATGGGAGCTACAGAAGGAACCATGTGCCTATCTCGTTTCCTTTATCCTGTTACAAACATATGCACAAAGACATAATAACCTGTACCACAGTGTGGTGAAGGGTATAAACATAATTAAAAAAACAAAACAATTGTTGTTTTAATCTTGTATGGCCTTTTTTGTATTTTGGAAAAAAGTTGTCTTATATCACAATTATCGCTGTAACTTTTCAAAGAAAAACGATAAATTAGGAAATGCAATTGAAAATTAGAGCATACTTAATGTGCCTTTAGAAAAAAATTGTTAATAAAAAATAAAAACCAGTGAGCGGAGCAGTATAGTCGGACGGGGCCGACCATGCGATACCCTACACAACTACCATGAACTCTAACTTTCTGAGGATGTTTATTCCGAGTCTGAGTAATATTTCGTGATATTTGCCCCCTCTTGTCCGATTAGAGGTTAACAACACCTCTTCCTTACTTTTTTCGAATATTCAGTACAGTCCTTCTAATTACTTGTCCAGATTACCTTCACGGTGGGTTGTGTTGTGATTTTCGGATTATACTCTACTCGAAAACACACAAAAAATTATGTTTTCGGTCCATTTCATCCCAAAATTTTAATCTGATCATCACCGAAAATTGTAGGCGTTGTTCTTGACCATAACTGGAACTTCATGCAAAATGTCAAAGCCATCAGCGCGATATTTCTCCCTCTAATGTGGTAATGGGTTACTGAATAATATCTGAATACGTAAGCACCTGTAAATATTTGACTGTAACTCCCACATCTGAGTAGATTGGTCCATAACTGTGGCCTGTATCGTGTTTACAAATTATAATGGACAGACGGACGGACGGACGGACACACATGTCTAGATCGACTCAGCTAGTCGAGATATGACGATCGGTATACTTAAAGGTGGGTCTAGGACCAATATTTCGCGGCGTTACAAACATTTGGGGCTGCACAAAGCTATAATACCCTGACAACATAGTTGTGTAGGGTATAATTAATAAATATTTAATATGTATTTATAAACCCAAAATTTTAAATTAAAATCCGATTTTTTCTTCAAATTCCATAATTCCACATATTTAAAATAAAAAAAAGTTACATTAGAAAATATTATTATACCTTATTGTAGTTCATTATCGAACCTTACTTTCTACTTGTTTATCTCGATATCCTCCACAGGTGAAATGAGAGACCTAGAACCAAACTCAAAACGCGGAACAAATCAGATAACCATTTTAATATAAAAAAGGGGGTTATATCAGGACTACCCAAAAATGGGGGCGAATATTAATAATTTTTGGTAGGGAGATTTGGTACCATATACGACTACAAAATACCAATTTGCAGCAAATTCGGTTGAAAAACGCGCTCAAGAACCCCAAAATACCGAAAATTGGGGGTACCCTTATATGGGGGCTATCCGAAAAAGTGGACCTATATTCATAATTTTTTGTGGAGAGATTTGGAACCTATTAAGAACTCAAAATACTAAATTACAGCTGATTCGGCAAAAAAATACGATCAAAATCCCCAAAATATTGAAAATTAAGAGGTACCGTTATATGGGGCTACCAGAAAAAGTGGACCTATATTTATAATTTTTTGTGGAGATATTTAGTACCCAATAAGAGCCTAATGTAGCAAATTTTAGTGAATTCGGTTGTAAAACGCGCTCAAGGACCCCAAAATACCGAAAATTGAGGGGTACCGTTATATGGGGGGTACCAGAAAAAATTGACCTATATTTATAATTTTTATACTCAAAGTACCAAATTTCAGCGAATTTGGCTGAAAAACACGCTCAAGAACCTCAAAATACCGAAAATTGATGGTACCCTTATATGGGGGCTGTCCGAAAAAATGGACCTATATTTATAATTTTTAGTGGGGAGATTTGCTACCCAATAAGAACTCAAAGTACCAAATTTAAGCGAATTCGGTTGAAAAACACGCTCAAGAACCCCAAAATACCGAAATTTGGGGGGTACCCTTATATGGGAGCTATGCCTAAACGTGGACCGATATAGCCCATCTTCGAACTTGACCTGCCTGCAGACAAAAAACGACTCTATGCTAAATTTTGAGGCTCTATCTCAATTCGTTTAGACGCTAGAGTGATTACAACAGACAGACAGACGGACAGACGGACATGGCTAAATCGAAACATACCAGACATCTCTCTAGGCTCATTTCAGTACGTTATGCCAAATTTCGTGCAAATCGAAGTATATATAGGAACTTTGGCGCACCATTTACATGAAATCGGACGAAACTATATATGGGAGCTATATCTAAATCTGGACCGATTTTCTCGAAACTTGGCAGACATCACTCTAGGCTCAATTCAGTACGCTATGCCAAAATTCGTGCAAATCGAAAGATATATAGGGACTTTGGGCACCATTTACATGAAATCGGACGAAACTATATATGGGAGCTATATCTAAATCTGGACCGATTTTCTCGAAACTTGGCAGACATTACTCTAGGCTTAATTCAGTAGGTTTTGCCAAATTTCGTGCAAATCGAAAGATATATTGGGACTTTGGGGCACCATTTACATGAAATCGGACGAAACTATATATGGTAGGTATATCTAAATCTGAACCGATTTTCTCAAAACTTGGCAGACATCACTCTAGGCTCAATTCAGTACGTTATGCCAAATTTCGTGCAAATCGAAGGATATATAGGGACTTTGGTGCACCATTTACATGAAGTCGGACGAAACTATATATGGGAGCTATATCTAAATCTGGACCGATTTTCATGACACTTGGCAGACATCACTCTAGGCTTAATTTAGTACGGTATGCCAAATTTCGTGCAAATCGAAAGATATATTGGGACTTTGGGGCACCATTTACATGAAATCGGACGAAACTATATATGGGAGATATATCTAAATCTGAACCGATTTTCAAGAAACTTGGCAGACATCACTCTAGGCTCAATTCAGTACGTTATGCCAAATTTCGTGCAAATTGAAGGATATATAGGGACTTTGGTGCACCATTTACATGAAATCGGACGAAACTATATATGGGAGCTATATCTAAATCTGGATCGATTTTCATGAAACTTGGCAGACATAATTATAGCCCTAAATGATTAGGCTGTACCAAATTTCGTGCAAATCGAAAGCTATATAGGGACGGTTTACACTAAATCGGTTGAAGGTACCCCTATATGGGGGCTACCAGAAAAAGTGGAGCCTGTTATTTATAATTTTTCAGTGGGGACATTTGGACAGGATATTTGGGACTATTTATATTACTTCAGTACGTTGTGTCAATCGGCCTAGCTATGATACTTTCACGAAGCTTAGCAACATCATCCTAACTTCATTCAGTACCTTGTCTCGTGTAAATCGAAAGATATCGACCTTATTAATTGTGCTGTGCCAAATTTAGTGCAATTAAAGTATATATCAGGACTAGTGGATTAAAATCTATATGGAGCTATCTAAATATAAAACCATTCACGAAACTTTGCACACATTATTCTAGACTTAATTTCGTGCAAATCGAAAGAGAAATAGGGACTTTGGTACACCATTTACCTTAAATCGGACGAAGATATATACGGGGGCTATATCTAAATCTGAATTGATT
>NW_026885941.1:0-70056 GCF_032173495.1 Musca vetustissima
CATATAGGGTGTTAGGTAATCGTGGCTCTCGACATAGGATTAGGTATGTGGGACTATGCCCCGTGGTTTCCGATGTACTGGTGTTCACGGCTAAGTTGATCTCTGGTAAGAACTCGTCCCACTTATTGTGCTGGTTCTCACAGATTTGCGCCATAATTGTCTTAATGGTTCTATTCGCCCTCTCTGTTGGATTCTCCTGCGGGCAGTACGGTGCGGTAAACTGGTGCTTGACCCCAACTTCTCGTAGATACTTTCCCAAGTCCCGACTAGTAAACTGACTGCCGTTGTCCGTAATCAGCACTTTCGGCACCCCAAATCGAGCCAGAATGCGATCCCGGAATGATTTGACTACAGCACCGGAGGTTGCCTTCCGTAGGGCCACCAATTCTACCCACTTGGAGAAACGGTCGATGAAAACCAACAGTGTTGTATTGCCGTGCTTTGTCCTGGGCAAAGGTCCCACGAAGTCTGCGCAAATAGTAGCCCAACTGGCTGGGTTTATATTGTTGGCATGATGTACAACTCCGTACGTACTTCGAAACATCGCGCATCATCCCAGGCCAAAAATAGCGCTCCCTAACTCTGTTAGCCGTCTTCCTAATTACAAGATGCCCTGCGGCTGGCTGGTCATGGTTCTCCCTCAACACACGCTCTCGCAGCTTCGTTGGGACGCACAGTTTCCAGGTGGTATTCTCGGCGTCACTTGGATGACGTGGGATATGTCGGTAAAGCTGGTTTCCTATTACCGCGTAGTCAGGAAATTTCTCTGGCGACCGGGCCATTTCCTCCAGTCTGGAACGTATCCACGGGCACTCGTCATGTTTCTCGGCCACTGCTCTTTGGAAGGATTCCACTGGTTGTCTAGATAATGCGTCCGCGACGACATTGAGCCCACCCTTGCGGTATCGGATGGTGTATCGATATTGTTGGAGCTCCAACGCCCATCTGGCCAATCGACCTGTAGGGTTATCGATGGAGTTCAACCACTTCAACGCTAGGTGGTCCGTGAGGACTTGGAACTCGTAGCCTTCAATGTACTGACGCATCTTCCGGATTCCCCACACAATAGCCAGACACTCCTTCTCGGTGGCCGAATAGTTTTTCTCCGCATCGTTCAGGGTACGGCTAGCATAGGCTATGACTCGCTCTCCTTCCGCAAACTATTGGGTTAGCACCGCCCCGAGACCACAGTCACTGGCATCAGTCTGCAATAAGAAGGTTCGGCCGAAATCCGGACACGCCAATACCGGGGCCTGCGTTAATCTCGCCTTCAGTATTTCAAACACAGTCTGCTGCTCCTCCGTCCACCTCCAATGTTTTCCTTTCTTCAGCAACGTGTTTAACGGATGTACTAGGGTTGCAAATTCGGGAACAAAGCGGCGATACCAGGACGCCACACCTAAAAACGCCTCAACTCCTTCATATTCTGGGGTGGTTTCATCTCCGTTATAGCGGCCACCTTGTCAGGGTCTGTCTGAATACCCTCTTCGGATACAACATGCCCAAGGTATCGAGTTTCCTTTTGGAAGAATTGGCATTTGTCGGGGTTGATGCGGAGATTTGTCTTCGGGCCTCTTGCAACTTGCTCAGATGCTCTTCCACTGTTTTCCCGATGATAATTATGTCGTCTAAATATGCAAAGGCGAACGGTTCTAAATCCGGTCCAATGACGCTGTCTAAGGCTCGCTGAAAGGTTGCTGGCGCCGAGTGTAACCCGAAAGGCATCACACGCCATTGAAACAAACCTCTCCCCGCCACCGTGAACGACGTCAATTTCTTACTTCCCTCTTCCAGTGGAATTTGCCAATATCCATCCTTAAGATCGATACTGCTAATGTACTTCGCCTCCCGGAGTCGGTCTAATATCGATTGAATTCTTGGTAAGGGGTATGCGTCTGGGTCCGACTTGCCATTGAGGTGCCTAAAATCCATGCAAAGTCGCCAGGAGCCATTTTTCTTCCGAGCGAGTGTGATCGGCGAACTATATGGGCTTCGAGACGGTTCGATAAACCTGTTGGCCAGTAGCTCATTTATTTTAGTGTCTATGATCGCTTGCATCGCCGGGTTCCGCGCAGCATAGCGTAACTTAAACGGCCGATCATCTACCATGACGATGCGATGCGTGGCAGCAGTGGACGGTCCATGTATCTCCCGAAATTTCTGGAGCTCCTGATCTAAAATTTTTTGTATTCTTTCCTGGTCCTCCTGGAGACCCCTTACCGGTGAAGGACCTTTCGGTCCATCTACAATGTTCGTCGCCCGATGACATCTTTGCTCGCAGTTGCAGGTGGTACTGATCCGCTACAGAAAACACACATGATCCGCTACAGAAAACACACATGATAGTCCGGCCATCGTTAGACGGGCACCTACCTTAGCCAGAAAGTTTAGTCCGATAATGACGTCTTCGGTTGCATGTGGCATAATCAACAGCTGCGTGGGTGCCAACTGGTGCCCTAGATGGATATCCGCTTCCACGGCATGTTCAACATTCCGCTGGAACCCATCTGCCAAGGTTACTTTTGCGCTGTACGGTACTCTCTTATCGTTATCTTCGAGCGAGGATACAAGGGACTCACTGATGAACGATGTTGTGGCTCCCGTATCCACCGTGGCGGCGATCCATTGGCCTCCAATCCCTACAGTAGCCACCAGTCGACTTGGTTCGATGCGAAGAGTAGTGTTCAGTTGAGGGGATCGTTGCTGACCGGTGGACCCGTCTCCCCTCTCTCCGGGCGGGTCCGGCGCTCGTTTCCCGAGGCTCGCTTTCGGCAGCAGTCTATCGTCCGGATGGCCCTACGGCCGCACTCCCAGCAGAACAGTGCCACCTCGTTTCGACAGCCAGCGGCGAAATGTCCATCCTGACCACATCGGCGGCATGCCGTTCTTGGGTTTATTGGTGGCTGGTACGGTGTGTGCGAAGGGTTTTCTGTGGGTTCCAGGCGACGGTGTTGTTCCCTGCTCTGTGCTGCTAACGGCGGCAGGCTCTCCAAATCCTCAGCCATTGCTAGAAGATCGTGCATGGTATGGAAGTCACGTCGTCTGATACCATAGATACTCCGGTAATGCATTCTTAAAGATACGCTCCAGCTTTTGTTCCTCGGAGTAATGGCTCCGTCTCATCATGTTTTGCATCCCGAGGGTATCATCGCGGAATTTCTCTCGGGGCTGTTGATGGCGTTTACGAATCTCATCCTCCAACTGCTCGAAGTAACGATTAGGAAGGAAAAACTTCTGGAAGTCTCCTCTAAAATCCATCCAGGATTGCCATTGCCGGTTGTTGTTCCGGAACCAGACTAGCGCCTTTCCGCTTATGATCTCGGGCATCATCCTTGGTAGGACATCCATTGGTATGGCGTACATTCCTGCTAACTCCTCTATCCTCTCAAGGAACTCCAGTGAGTCCTGTTCTGCATCAAAGCTGAGGTTCCACTTCCTCACTTGGTCGGCCACTGCCCGAATATCGCTATAAGGCGACGTCCTGGGTCTACCACTAGAAGATGCTGTACGTGCGGGGCTTTTAGGCTCGACGAGGGTTGTCACACCACTGGGATTGGTTATCGTTAGTCCTGGATTCGGTGACACGTGAGTCTTGCTATCCGACCTAGAAGAACTCTGCTCGTGGAAATCCTGTAACCGGAGTAACCTCTCGAGTGTATCCGAGTCATGTTCTTCGCCTAAAAATTGCCCAAACCTCTTCCGGAGTTCTTCCACCGTTCCAGTTATTTCGAGGCCAAATTCGTTCAGGTAGTTCCCTAGTTCCTCCTTTCGCAGACTATATGCCCACGAGGTACGCAAGGTTGTAGACATCATCTACTGCCGGAAAACCACCTCTTCATATTTAATCCTTCCTGTTTTTTTCCTTACTCAGGTCCCTGCTCGGGCGCCACTGTAACGACTCAATTGTCCGCCGAATTGCTGGGGAAAGCTCCCGGCGGCCAGAGTCCGTCACAGAAATTTATTTCTGTCGGCGACAAGAGTAAGGAAAGAAGTCTGTTGTGTGTTTTTAGTATAGGGGGTTTTATTGCTTCGTTTTCGGCACAGTTGATAGTAGGGATATTGTGCGAAACTAGGGTAGGTTTTGGGATATGGGGGACAAGGCTGGGATGAGGCCAGTGGGGGGTTACTCTGTATTGCGATGCGTAAGAAAAATTGTAACGCATCGCGTAATTGGTACTCTCTATTTCGTTTTCGTATCTCCTTTCGCATCTACTTAACGCAAATGTGGCATCACCGCACTCTGTAATACGAAAACGTATGTCAAATTCGTTCGATAAGCGCAAATATCTTGCGTTAACAAAATAGCAAATGCAAAGGAAACGAAACATGTAAGTAAGCACAATCAAAGTTTTTATTTATATCTAAATTGTAAATTATTTTAGGGAAAAGCCAAAAAAAAAATGCAGACTCAGCAACGTCAGTTTCAAACGTTAGTTGATTTTATGGTGCAGCACAGCGATTTGGCAAAAGGACAGTTGCAAAATTTTAGAATTAGAAATAAGTAAAACAGTGTGATATGTGACTATATGTGATTCAATATGTTCATATGTATTATTTTTATTTTTATTATGCCTATAAGGCAATCTGTTTTTTATATAATGCCTATAAGGCAACCTAGTTTAAGAAAGACTGACTGAATTTTAAGATCTCAAAATCGCCATATAAAAGTTTTAACATTTAATATTATAAGTTTTTTATAAATACTACAATGAAATAAATTCATTTTGATTTTGTTTGTTTTTAATAAATAAATGTTATTTTATTTAAATCAAATTGTTTCTAACATTATTCCTTATTTCCTTAGCAATATTTGTTTCTTCGCTGTTGTTCGTATTGCTATAAACAGGCACTTCAATTTCATTAAGACTTTCTGGCCCAGCAATTTCGTATCTTGACAGTTGCGAATTAAATTCTAGGCAAATATTGTGCAGGGCAGAGCAAACGTTCATTATTTGAACCACACTTTCTGGTGCGTAATGTAACTCTCTGGCTGCTAACAGACACCTAAATCTGCCTTTCAAAACACCAAACACTCTTTCAATTATGGACCTTCCTTTGCAAAACTTTTTATTAAAACGACTTTCAGGCGAATTTTCCGTCGCGTTCCTGTATGGGGTAAGTAACCAGGGTTCCAATGGGTAGCCCGAATCGCCTTTTAGATGATTAAAAATAAGTAAGAAAAAATCTTTTAAAATTGCGTTAATTTTGTTACCAATCAGCCAATATCCATTTTCTCCTCTTTCGAAACGTTCTTTTAATTTTTGCTTTGCGTTGGAAAGGGTCCAAACATGTGAATCATGGCTAGCACCGCCATACCGGCAATCTAAATATGTAATTCTCATTTGGTTTTGTAATCCGTTCATCATTCTCATTTTCTTCCAACCATAACGCCACCGAATCCATACTTATTAATTATATTTTTTTAAAAATACACTCGTACCGCACAAAAATATGTTTTTATTTACATTTTTTTACGTTTTCTTTTGTCATTATTCGTTAATGTTTACATTTTGGTACCAGTGTTGCCCTATTTTTGATTTTATTTGCGATTGCGTTTGCGTCACTGTTACAGAGTACCAAATTGAACTCTTAACGCATTTAGCTCACGCATCGCACTTGCTTTCGCAACGCAAAACAGAGTAACCCCCCTGGCCGGGGCCAATTGCCTAGAGCTGCCACCTGGATGACGGAAGCACCTGTGCGTTATGTAGGCGTAGTGGCTTAGGACAACTCACTAGCGCCCACCGCTTAGAAAGAGTCCCTTGGTTGACTGGGGCCTGGGGTAACCTGGAGTGGCGTACGAAAACTCACTAGGGGTACGTCGCGCGGCCTGGAAGTGGCTTGTCCAAACTCACTTTTTCCGTGAACGGCGCAGGTGGCAATCTCAACTCACCTGTTGTTGAGCGAGTCAGGGGTCGGTGGTTTCAGTGGCAACGGGAAGCTCACTTCACCTTCAGTCCTCTTCACTCCTTGATTCTGGATTGACTCACCTGTTAAAAGGGGTTTATGGTATTTCCTCGTCTGGTCCTTGTGCTGTCAGCTTTTCTCTCACGACTGTCCCCGCAACTTTCGTTGTTCGCCCTTTTATAGGACCGTCGTCGCAACCTTCAGGATCACACTGTTGTTGTGCGTTATTCCTTGGCGACGCATCGCAGTCTCTACGCACGCGCGTTGTTGTTTCTTACCGCTGATCAGTGTGAATCCCTTGACGTGCGTTATTGTTGCTAGTTGTTTTCGAACAAGCAACGCATCAGAACCCCTTACCATGCGTTGTTGTTGCTTGTTGTTTACGAACAAGCAACGCATCAGAACCCCTTACCGTGTGTGTTGTTGCTAGTTGTTTACAACCAAGTAACACATCAGAACCCCTTACCGTGTGTTTTGTTGCTTGTTGTTTACAACTCAGCAACAAGTCAACGCCCTTTGACGTGCATTTTGTTGCTTGTTGTTTACATGCCCCAAAATATCGAACGGTAAGTTGTTTTGATGCCTAAATCGTAAACAACTTCGCACGGAATTTGAAACAATTTGTTGTGCGAATTCAAGTTCATATATTAATTCAATATCTTAGATTCTAAAATTTAATAAATTGGCCGCCAATAAGAAGGATATCAATACTCGGGTGTAGCCGGAAACGAGCCTGCGACTTCCGACATCACAATGTCACTATTTTTTAAATAAATCACTAAACACCGATTCAATTCCCGGGTCTCGGCACCAAGTACTAAGTAATTTTCTTATTTTATAAATAGTTTTAATTTATTTTTCAGGAAAAGGATTTTAAAAAGGTTACATCGCCTTCTCATGCAAAGTTGCTTGTTGATCCCTCGAGTGAAAATAACATACCTGGTAGCCAAAAAACATCATTCAAAAAATTTATATAATATGCAAAAACATATGTTTTCATTATTTCGATTACATACATTCTTTTTTACATCATACATGAGCGGGATTTCCTAACTAAACGTAGCAAATTACAGCCAATTCGGTTTGAAAACCTGTAAAATATCCCAATAATACCAAATACTTGGGGGTACCGTTGTATGAGGGTTGTATCAAATCGTGAATCGATATACCACATTTTCAATAGGAGTAATAGCATTCCATGTGCAACATTTCAAAGCTCTATGGGGCCGTTCAGGAAGAAAGTGGGCAGGAAACTGATGAAAGTTACTATATTGCAGGATGCGCAAAGGATTCAAAATACATTATTTTAGTTTTTACTTATTTTACGAATAATTTTATGGCCATAAATGTTATTATTTTCTTATATGCATTCTCACAGTACAGCACAGTTTATTCCTTAGCAATAAACTGTGCTATACTGTGAATATATGTTTATTCCTTAGCAATAAACATATATTTTCAATTAGTAAAGAGGTACCCTAGTGTTTTTCATAAATGATGTCACATATGTATGTAAAACCAGTAAGAAAGGTAATAAAGTCGGACTGGGCCGACTATATGACACCCCTCACCACTTTGATGTATCCTAACAGACGACGCACTTCCAAAGAACATTGACATGAAATTGAACGAACTTAAATATGTGATCTTTTTCTTTCTATATTTATGTGAACCGACTAACATCAATCCATACATATGACATTCTACAACCTAGGCTAATTTTCATATTGGAAATTTGGTGATCCATTTACCTAAAACCGGACAAAAAAATATATGGGAACTATAATTTTCAACGAAACTTGTCAGAGACTAAGTTATGTTAACTTCAGTACATGGTACAAAATTGTTTGACAACTGGACAAACTTTGGGTCTTTCGCACACAACTTACATAAAACGGAAGAAAATATATATGGAAGCTTTATATAAATCTGAACAGATTTTCACGAAACTTAGCTTACAACATTCTAGGCACAATTCAGTACGCTATACCAAATTACGTGCAAATCAAAAGATATATAGGGACTGTGATGCACCATTTACATTAAAACGGCAGACGAAATATATGGTATGCCAAATTTTGTAAAAATCGAAAAATATATAGGGACTTCGGTACATCGGTATGGGGACTTCGGTGCATCGGACGATTTTTTTTTTTAAATTTTACTAGGGTTTGTCCTTGGAACGAATAAATTTTGTGTCCAAATTGCATCTAAATCGGATTATAAATGCGTCCCGAACTTTGTTTCCAATTTAACTCCAACAGACGGACGGACATGCATAACTCGACTCAGAAAGTGATTCTTTGCAAAATCTCAAAAGGAACCATGGGTGTATGAAAATCCCAGATTATTTTTCAATAATAATGCAATTAACCGGTAAAAAATAAGAGGAAACTTATTTCTGATTACATAAAATTGAATCAATTAACGGGAAAAGCAATTAACAGGGTTTAATTACCCGAGGAAATTTACATGTGTTTTCGTATGCAATATTTTGTTGTCCCATCATGTGGTTCAATAAGGCGGGGAAACCAATTAACCATAGGGTCAATTAACCGAAAAATACTGTAATCTAAAACTGCAGCTGCTTCTTTTCTTGTTAGTTTGAAAGCCTAATTAAAATTTGATTGCACTCACCTTCAGAGTAACAATCAAAATAGTGCTGCTTGATCCTCATGTCGTTCCCTCTTCGTTTTCAGTCCTCTTGAGAGTCCATAGTGCCGACTGATTCTAGAAATGTAGTATTATAATATTTCAAAAACATTTTATGGACCGCTTGCCAGCAGGCTGTATGGCAAGGGGTCCAGGAATGATGAATCATTTTCGACCAGTGTTCTTATATGACATGATTGTAATTTTGAACATCGTATTTACTGTTCTAATATGAGTACCTTTCTTATACAGAGGTATAAGACTTCATACTTAACCCTTAGTCCAAGTTCGAAGATGGGGAACCACTCCTTCTGGTACATTCGACGCAAAATGGTCAAAAATAACCAAACTTTGAATAACCTATTATATTAAGCAAGTGTATATCTTGTAGGAACGTTCCCAGGTTTTATTTCGCGAGGTTGTGTGGAACCTGCTGTTTCAATATGAAAATTGATATTGCAGAAAGAAATTTGTAAGAGTACGTCCCTGGAGGCTAACCGTATGCGGGGCCAATGTTGATTGCATCATGTAGGAATTGCCGAAAATTTGTAGTTATTATATGAGGTGCTATGCCTAATTGTGGACTGATATAGCTCTATTTAGAAACTAACATTTTTGCATCAGAATACATTTCTTTACGATAAATATTAAAAGTACCGGAAATCGGTAGGTATCATTATATGGGGGCTAGGCCTAAATGCGGGCAATAGTTCATTACCGAACCTTACGCGGAAGAAAAAGTGACCAATAAGTGACATTTCTACAAATTGATTATGTAAACCATAGTGTAACCAAATATAAATTTCTGAAATTTTTAATGGATATTTATACACTCAGCCTTATGGCTAATGAGGGTTTATATACTTTGATACAGTGACAATGTGCCTCATCGAAATATTGGTTCTAAACCCATGTTTCATTGGACCAAATCCTTTTTAGAAAATTTTGATTTCATCCAAACTTTGCCTATATGGGGACGACCCCAAAAAGGGGACGAATATTAAAAAAAATTTTGGTAGGGAGATTTGCTACCATATACGACTACAAAATACAAAATTACAGCAAATTCGGTTGAAAACCGCGCTCAAGAACCCCTAAATACCGAAAATTGGAGGATACCCTTATATGGGGGATACCCGAAAAACTGGACATATATATGTATAACTTTTTGTGGAGAGATTTGGTAACTATTAAGAACTTAAATACAAAATTACAGCCCATCCGGTGGAAAAATCCGGTCAGAACCCCTAAATACTGAAAATAAGGGGCTCCCAGAAAAAGTGGACCTATATAATTTTTAGTGGGGAAAGTTAGTATCCAGTAAGAATTTATATACCAAATTTCAGCGTATTCGATTAAAAACGCGCTCAAGGACCCCAAAATACCGAAAATTGGGGGGTACTCTTATATGGGAGCTATGTCTAAACGTGGACCGATATATCTCATCTTCGAACTTGACCTGCCTGCAGCCTCGTTTAGAGGCTAGGTTTATTACAACAGACAGACGGACATTGCTAAATCGCCCTAGAATTTTACGCTGATTAAGAATATATATACTTTATAGGGTCGGAAATGATTATTTCGATGAGTTACAAACAGAAAAACAAAATTAATATACCCTCCATGCTATGGTGGAGGGTATAAAAAATGCTTGTAGAAGTTTGTAATTATTTTTTTTCTGATGAAAATAAACATTCAGCAAAAATTGAATTTAAATAAATTATATCTTTTGTTTAAGAGTTTTTTGTTGAATTTATATAATAAATGTATACTAATTTTTTTTAGGTACACATTTAAGTAAGTCACTTGAGTTTTTTCAGCCAAAAAGAAAAGGTCATGCCATAAAGGGTTATGACCGAGTTTTTCTTATATAAAATGTTTTTATATTCATGGTCTACTATAACATCAATTAATTTTGGATGCATTAAAAGAGTAGAAAGAGCACATAAATCCGAATTATGGGTAATGAATAACATGAAATCATCTGCATAGATTACCAATCATATATAGTATTATGATTTCTTCCACCAAATAGGAAAGTAACCAAATGTAAGGGAAGAAGTAAATAGTTAGGGGCAATGCTAATGGATCGGAACAATGCTTAAGAATTATAATAGGTATACCATCGGGGCCAGAATATTTTATTGTTTTTATGCTGTGTAGATTTTTAGAGATCTCTAGACTCTGAAGGAAACGCGTAAATATTTGATATGAATCTTTAATTGGGTAAGTAGCATTTGAAAGTGTTGTGATATAAAAGTGCAAAACTCTCTACAATTTTGGATATTTTGGTTGGCATTTCAATATTGTAGTTTAAAAAATTTACTTTATGAATCAACAAACTCATAAAATGACTTTGGATTTAATTTAAAATTTAAACTTGTTAAGGTAATGATTATACAACCTTCGGCATACTTTTGCATATTTCTTAAGTTGTTTTATACTTGGTAAGAACACATTCTGAAATATATTTATGGAACATCATAGTGAAATGTATCCAAAATACAAGTTTTTTACAAACGGATTTTTTAGATTGTTAATACTTAGTATTATATCCCTTGTTATAATTTACAGGATATAGGATTCAAATCCGGGACTGGGGGGTTTTTTAACATTCCCATGCCTCTCTTTCCCACCCCTGCCGACCGAGGGGCGACCTCCACCTTTGTAGGAATTTGGCGTGCACACCATAATCCGCATTATGATGGAATATAAGAAGGGATAGAAAACCAGCTACAGAAATCTACTTTAACAGCCAGTTTGTTAATAAGTTGCATTATTACTTTAAAAATAAAAATTTTATTTAAATTTTTTTTTAGTTCTTTATTATTGCAAAAATCTACTTTAGAATACACAGAATTCAAATCAATACACATTTTACGAAGTGGATCTCCCATAGAATAATTTGTGCGTCGAAAATCTACATATAATAGTTGATAATATATACTGGATCGAAAAGAAACATTTATTCTAATGGAGGAAGTCTGAGGGAATATTACCGTTTAATACCTTAATTACGTCTTTTGTTTGCTCTTAATTCGATTGCCTACACTAAAAAGTAGGCAATCGAATTAATTTTAACCTGCTAGAGTAAAGGTATGGTCACACTAGGCAGATATTTGGCGAAAAGTGTCAAATATTTCTTTGTCATAATCTGACCACAAAATGTTGTTAATGGCAAACACAAAAACAGCTGATATTGGGCAAATAAAATTTTTTGACAGCAAACAAAATTTTGCGTGATTTGCCCCCAATGTGAACGCCGACTAGCAAACATTTGCCTTATTTTTGTGCAAACAATGTTTTTGTAAGGGCAAACAAAAGAAATTAACAGCTGATGTATACAATGTTGTTGGCCGCTTGTATTTACTATTATTATTATTATATAGTTTTACATTTAAATTTTACATTTGCAGTTTATGTTTATCATTCATATTTTTACAACATAAAACTTGACAAAAAAAAACAAATACATATACATTTTTATTTGACAATTGTTTATGCTCAATCATTTGACTGTATTTGTGGATTTTGTTTTTATTGTTCATTCGATTCTCATTGATAGAACATAACTAAATTGTTAACTAAGTACCATTCGTTCAAATAGATCCTCGATCGTCTTAGGGAAAGAGGCTGTTATATTGAAATACAATGCCACGCTCACGTGCAAATATAGGTCGCCGTTCACGGCACACAAATCTTATGAGGGGAGCGCGCTGAAAACAATGAACATGCCAGGAATCGAATGTCATTTTTACGCCAAAACTCTTCACAAGAAAATGGCAGAATACAGCGTGGTGCTAGAAGAGCCTCCCGAATAGCAATATACTAAACTAATCGCATTTCTTTTATGCACCTTGCATTTAATTACGATCCAACAATTGATTATAGTGTACATCCAAATTTTAACATCGGTAACATGGATCAATTATGTGTTCATTGCAAAGCATTTAAATATAAAAAAGACACACCTGGCTTATGTTGCGAAAATGGCAAAGTAAAACTGCCAGAACTAAGTCAACCGCCGGAACCATTGCTTTCATTGGTGTCTGGAACAACACCACAATCAAAACATTTCCTAACCCATATACGTGGTTATAATAATTGACGTCATTTGGTGCTGGCAATATAGTTAGTGAAAGTTTCATCCCAACATTAAAAGTCTAAGGACAAATATACCACAAAGCGGAATCCCTATTACCTATTCCTGACGAAGAATACAAATTTTTCCAGATATATTTCCTTGGCAATTCTGAAACAGAGGTCACCACCAAATGTGCAATTGCTACGGGACTACGCCGCAACATTGTACAATCATTAGAATATTTATTCCATCAGCATAACGAATTGGTGAAAATCCGATAATAATAAAATAGTTATAAAAGCTGATAAAACACCAGTAGGTGAGCATCCACGACGATACAATGCACCAACAATAAATGATGTTGCTATTGTATTTGCTGGTGATCAGTTTGAGTCAAGATATATTATTTTACATCGAAGAAATGATCAGTTAAAACGAGTACCTGAAACACATCGCTCATATGATGCGCTCCAATACCCAATACTGTTTTGTCAAGAAGAAGATGGCTACCATTTTCATTTAAAATTATTTAACCCAACTACTGGTAAATTTTAAACAAAAATGTATTGCTTCAGTATACGGTATTTAAACAGCATTTGCTAGATCGATTTAGTTCACCTTTCTTCGAAATAAAAATCTGCCATGACTTTGAAACTTAACCAGACTTGCAGTGAAAATAAAATTTAAGGGCCCGGGGTCGGCTAGTATTTTTTATAATATTATTCTCCATTTCTAATTATATTATGTTTTCTCATGAAAAAAAAAACTCATTAACATATTGGAAAATAGTAGTTGTTGGAGATTTTTATTAAGTCTTGCTTTTGACCTTGATTGTAACGTTGATAGCCACTAACATTACCGCCACCACTGCGGATTTGTCCACTTCTACGCGGATCTCCCCGACTGTAACGAACTAAATCAATATCACTACTAACCACGAGTTGAAGGGAAATTTTGCACAGAATCCACAGAATATTCTTGAATGGATCGTAGTTGATCGATTTCTAATTTGGCTAGGGGTATTTCTCTAGAAAACAAAAAGTGATACAAGAATTTTATTATATTAACTTCAGATTTCAAAATGTCTGCATGCGTAGGCCAAATTATAGTCCAGCAATACTTTAGCATTAACAACACATTCAACGGTACCAATGAACACAAATGACACATGACCCGGTTCACGTTGTTACCAGCAATCGCCTTAACTCGAAATACTCCACTTGATCTCTGGAACTCCATCAACCTCACGACATACACAATCACGCACCCACTCACGAACCTACGGTCTTTTCCTGTTTTTTTTTTTTAAACTTTATTTTCTTCATCCAGAACAATAATTGAAGCTGCCCCTCTTCCATAATTTCTTGGAAAATATCGAGCAAATATTTTTTTGTTTTTGACAGTTTTATCAAACTGTTTTATTGGTTCCCATTTCGTTATTTGACATTATTTGCCTGCTGTATGAGCAAACAAAATGTGTCAAATATTTGAGTGTAATGTGAACACAAAATCAAGAGTGTACAAATTTGACGTTTTTTTGGGCAAACAAAATAAAAGTCATTTGAGTCAAATATTTGCGTAGTCTGGCCTTACCTTAAGAAGGCAACAGAAAATCACTTACTTTACATACTTACTTATGTGTCTTAATTTGGACAGGGTGAATATGAATAAGTTGTAGCGAAAAAAATTGATAAAGCACTCTTAAATTTCAGAGTTTTTCTCAAATATCTGATTATTAAATATCAAAAGGGTGGGCTATGACGTAGCTTTTTATATTAACAAAGTCATAAAAATATTTAGGATTGGATTTGAAATTATGTTTAGTCTAGTTTAAATATAGATTGTAATGTTTTCAGGACTCTGTCGAATATTAAGACCCTGCAACAGCAATGCATTGATTGGGATCAGGAAATAACTGGAGCGATTCACAATCAATGGTATCAATTTATTTGTGACTATACATTATTAAACCAGGTTAAGATTCCAAGATGGGTAGGTTTCAACCTAGTGCTAAAGTAGAAATTCATGGGTTTTCTGATGCATCGGAAAAGGCTTATGGAGCTTGTATTTATATACGGACTGTACCTGATGATGGATCAGTAAAAACTAATTTATTAATGGCAAAGTCGAGAGTCGCACCCTTGAAGGTAATTTCTCTCCCAAGGCTGAACTATGTGGAGCTTTGTTGTTGTCGGATTTGATGGTATCCATTAAGACTGCCTACATGACAAGAAAACCAAATACTATTGTTGGTCTGATTCTATGATAGTGCTTGCATGGCTTCAGAAACCACCCTCTTCATCGACAACGTTTGCTGCAAATAGAGTGACAAAGATTGTTGAACAAGTCGAAAAGGACAATTGGAGGCATATAAAATCGGGATTTAATCCTGCGGATCTGGTTAGTAGGGGAATTTGTCCCAAGATCTCATAGATAATCAGTTATGATGGCATGGACCACCCTAGCTTAAAGCTGAAAATAGTTAATGGGAAAACAGCAATACTGAGTTTGACACCGAAGAAGAGGAACGAAAGGTGAAAACATTTTTTAACTTTATTAAAGGTTATAATGATGTTATGCAAAGGCTTTACGCCTGATGGCCTACGTTTTTCGATTTATTGACTGTCTATACAAAAGAATCGCTTTACTAAGAAAACGGTATGCTCCGAAGCGCTTCAAATGGTGAAGGAACGCCTGGTTGTCATCTCTAAGAAGGGTTATTTCAGTGATGAATACTACACATTGGGAAAGGGTCAATTGATTTCAACCAGCAGCAATTTACTTTGTTTAAATCCGTTTATTGACAAAAAGGGTCTTATGAGAGTTGGTGGTCGGCTAGAAAATGCTTCATCCTTATCATATAGTGAAAGATAACCGTTAATTCTGCCCTATGGATGTTAGTTATCCCAGCTTTTAGTCAATTTTATACGCCAAACAACGTTACATGGCGGTAATCAATTAATGCTAATCAATTGAGGACTGAGTTTTGGATTCCTCGAGCTAAAAACTTGATTAAGTGGTTTATAAGTCGGTGTAGAATTTGTACCATACTAGAAAAGAAAACCAGGAGTTAATTAATGGCACCTCTTCCTCGCGCATTACACCGGTCGAGCCTTTTTAATTACAAAAGGATATGTCTGCCTGTTCGTATGTTTTTCCACACGAGCTATTCATTTGGAAGCTGTAAGTGATTTGTCCTCAGCAACATTTCTTGCGGCCTTTTTTCGTTTTATCTCTCCCGTGGTTGTCCAAACGATATGTATTCTGACAACGGTACAAATTTTGTCGGGGCCTCTAAAAGTCTGAAGGCTGAATTTAGAACATTCATTAATAATATTGGAATTTAGAACATTCATTAATAATATTGGAACTGAATTAACTAATTATTATGCTATAGAAGGAATCACGTGGCATTTCAACACGGCAAGGGCACCACTTATGGGAGGTTTGTGGGAGGCCGGTGTTAAGAATAGCATTGAACATAACGTACACATTTGAAGAATTTACGACCTTACAGGCCCGCGTAGAGTCTTGTCTTAACTCAAGGCCACTTTGTCCTCTTTCAGAGGACGTATCTTTTCTGGATGCTTTAACGCCGGGACATTTTTTATAGGTAGGTCAATTTTGTCCCCACCGGAACCAGTAATCCACGAGGCCCCTAAGTCAATTTTAAACCGATGGCAAAGAGTTAAAGCGCTCAATCAGCGATTGTGTATGCGTTGGAAACATGAATACCTAAAGGAAAGGTCTAGTAAGTTTTGGCAGGTGTCGATCAGTTGGTGCGTGTTGCAGAGGTCAAAACCACACGTGGTCTTATTGTAAGACCTGTGGTAAAGCTTGTAGTTTTACCTACTAATTGATCACTTATATTTTTTATTTTTGTTGTTGTTTTAGAATCATGGTTAAAGCTAAAAAATACAACGAGGAAAACAGAGTGGGCAAAAAACGTATTGTGTGTCGTGTGAAAGATCACCCACTTCGCTTTTGTCGCAATTTTTTAGAAATGGATTATGCCGAAAGAATGAGAATTATTTCTATATATCAGCATTGTGCAATATGTGTTGGCGAACATGCAAAAGTACCGGAAAGTGTAGAAAATCTGGTGATATGCATCATACACTACTAAAAAGGACCTCGGTCTTCAGGAGAGGCAGTAGCACGTCATAAAACTTCCGACTCCGAATCGAAAAAAGGACCTAGTTCGTCCACAGGCATATCACAAAATGGACCTCGTTCGTCCAAACATAATGGACCTCGTTCGTCCAAATCTACTGTATTTAGTGGACCTAGTTCGTCCCGACAAATGCAAGGTGACAAAGACATCGAAGGAGGATCAGGACAAAGGTTCTCAGAATAATCGGAGTAAGATATGGTCATCAAATATAATTCCTACTTACACCCTGCAAGAAACGATACTTTTGAAACCGACAGCTGTAGTAAAAGTTTTTATGGTGACCGATATATTAACGAAAGGGCATTGATTGATCCCAGTCATGAAAATACGATTATATCCGACTCACTAGTGCAACGAATGAGACAAAAGGTGGTCCGAATTGGAAACAAAACTAGATGCCTTCTTAGACTAAGAGGTAATCATGGAATGTCCACTACCGTAGAAACCTATGCAGAAGTGAGACGTAGATACGAGATTGTGACTCCAAAAAAATCTATTGATGTCCGTATTGCCGAAGAGTTCCCAGGTCTTCACTTAGCTGATGAACATTTTCACACCTCAGGACCAGTTTCTATAACTATAGGATGTGATTTGTACTCCAAGATTATTCGAAATGGAGTAAGCGGAGGTTCGTTTGGAAAACCTCTAGCTCAATTCACAATTTTTGGATATATTATATCTGGACTCTGTGCCTCATAAACTAACCGTAAGACATTGAACGTAAGCTTTAACCATGATCCGTTTGAACTCTCTATTTTTTATACTCTAGATGAAATCGAATTTTGAATTCAATTATTGTCAACGTAATTTAGTACAATCATTTATGAATTGGAATATGGTTGCTGTTATCATTGGTTTTTATACATGAATTCTAACTAAAATCAATGAGCACTGCCTTTTTAGGCAGAAACTAATATAATTTAATAATGCTTTCTTTCTTTTTATTTCATTGGTCGTGTTGGCGAGTGTTTTCAAGTCCTATATTTAGCCTAAAGGCTCAAAGGAGGCCGGGATGTTCACGTTCGTGAGATTTCGTCCATGCCAGTTTTTGGAACAGCGTTTTGGAGGCAACCCTATGATGATTTTTTGTAGCAGTGTGGCCACTACGGACTGAACGAAGGATATTTGTTAATATCGCTACTCGCTAAGTTATAATCATGGCTATGTATTTGTCAGTAGATTGTATAGATTTATTGAAATAAGATCGTTGTTGGCAAAACCTCTGTACTTTATAAAAAAAAAATCTGGAATTTGAAATTTTTAAAATCATTGTGTTTGGAACAAAATTCAATAATAAACCTATTTTTTTGTTAAATAATTTTAATCAAAAAAAAAAAGAAGAAATTTTTTATAATACTCTCAAAGAGAGCCTGTTGTTGTACGAGCTAGTGGTTGTTCGATTGCCTGTTTTTCGTTTGGTTGGTTCCAGTGACTGCTATCCAGCATTCATTGTTGTTGTTGCCGCAGTTTCTTAGCCCGGAAAGAAACACATCCAGTAAGGCCAGTTGATATCTACATTGTTTGTGAAAATATATTGAATTCCAAAAATAACCATGGTTAGCTTTGACAAAAGCATCGACAAAATTATCAATTTGTTTAAAATTTATACTAAAATACACAAAATGTTTATCAAATGTGATAAAAAATCAATTACTTTTTAAAATAAAATCAGTGCTGTGTTTAGATTTTGCTGTGTGCGCTCAAATAAAGCGAAGAAAAGGAAAAAAATTTCAAAGAATTTTTCGCCGCAACAACAATTTTTGACAGAAAATGCAGATACTGGGTTTTGTATTTGCTGAAATTCCTTCAAATTTATGCCATGTATTTAACAAGTAAGGCCATTTTATAGGGCTTGGCGATATTGATTATATCCGAATTTAACGTAATTTTGGTATAAATATATCAATGTTTAGAGCTAATATGGTCCATACATACTTGGGTTTTTAATTCTTATTTCTATGTGTCAAATAGTTTTAAATAATAATACACTATGTATCCATTATATTGGTTGTATTAATTATATATGTATATTAATTATAAAATTCTTACATTTATAACTCACTATGTTACACTCTTTGCATACCACATCAATATATAGGTTTTGTCATATTTGAACATATTATGTGTTTGAATATTTTTGTGCAAACCTGTCGATATTCCTGGGGTAATATACATATTTCCTATTAGTTGATTTTCAAATCACTCGAAATTTCCTATAATATAAGAATTTTATATTTATATTATTTATTATTTGCGGTACTATTTTTTTTTATTTGCGGAATGTACTTACTTGATGTTGTGTATGCGCATGTTGTGGTGAAATAAATTTGTGCTTAATTTGCATTCTTATTTCAAAGTGGTACTCGTCGAAACTCGTCGTTCTATTAATTTGGGATTTACTACATAATTCCTTCATATAGTCAAAGGTGTTTAAAAAACATTACGTAGATTTGCACATACATACATAAAAACCGTCTTCAGCAACGTGTATGCTTTTATAAAAACTTCAATATCAAATAAACAAACATTAAAATATTATTACAATGACTATTAAAAAGTTGTGGCGTTGTAGGAGCATTACCTGTGATCCCTTAGCTACCGGCATCGAATTCACACAAATTGATCACCACACACATTTTTCGTCAGCAATTCATTTGTTTTTTCCAAGATTTGAAATATATTTTTCACGTTTAAACAAATTTATTTTTGAATAAAAATCCATTTCTGCATTTTTTGAATGTATACCATAGTTTTTTTTATTGAAATTCAAATTCAAAACTGTCTTTACTGGATGGCCTAATGTATATGCCTTGTTTATATGGACATTATTTCGATTGATGAAATTTGGTACTGGCCCGGAACCCTATTGAAATTGGGAAAAATCGGTTCAGATAGATATCTCCATATATATATATTTACCGATTTAATGTAAACAGTATATATCTGAACGAAATTTGGTACAGCCTAATCATTTAGGTCTAGAATGATGCCTGCCAAATTTCGTGAAAATCGGTCCAGATTTAGATATAGCTCCCATATATAGTTTCGTCCGATTTCATGTAAATGGTGCCCCAAAGTCCCTATATATCCTTCGAATTGCAAAAAATTTGGCATAACGTACTGAATTAGGCCTAGAGTGATGTCTGCCAAGTTTCAAGAAAATCGGTCCAGATTTAGATATAGCTCCCATATATAGTTTTGACCGATTTCATGTAAATGGTGCCCCAAAGTCCCTATATATCTTTCGATTTGCACGAAATTTGGCATAACGTACTGAATTGAGCCTAGAATGATGCCTGCCAAGTTTCGTGAAAATCGGTCCAGATTTAGATATAGCTCCCATATATAGTTTCGTACGATTTCATGTAAATGGTGCCCCAAAGTCCCTATATATCTTTCGATTTGCACGAAATTTGGCATAAGGTACTGAATTGAGCCTAGAGTGATGTCTGCCTTATAGATTGATTTTAAGTAATTTACGCACCAAGGAACCAATAGGAACAAAACGTTCTAAAATTAGTATAACCTAACCTGTGACAAGTGTGTTTGAAATCGCTTAATATTTGGATAGAGCTTCCATATATATTTTCGCCCGATTTCATGTAAATTGGGCATCAAACTCCTCATGTTAGTCAGATTGACATCAAATTTTGCACAACGTACCAAATTGAGCATAGAATTACGTAGTTGCGTTTTCTAGAAGTGCAGACATAGCCCAACGGATGACCTATTTATATTTGTTTGAAGTCGATTTACATACTTTATGGACAGATCTAGGTAGATTCACATTTAGATAAATATCACGTATAAATTATAATAGTCCTGAATATACATAGTGGTGAAGGGTATCATATAGTGGGCCCGCACATACAAAATGTTTTCCTTACTGGTTTTTTTTTATTGAAATTCAAATTCAAAACTGTCTTTACTGGATGGCCTAATGTATATGCCTTGTTTATATGGACATTATTTCGATTGATTTTGTGTACTCCCGGTTTGAACATAGATTCTCCGTAGCATAATTACCATAGTCAGTATTTCTGAACTTGAATTCCGGATATGTTATTATTTCACAATCACTGTTCTTTGTTCACATATTCACAGAAAATATTGAATTTTGGGTTGATTTTTATTTTACTTTTATAAAATTGTAATTCAGCAACAAAAATTTTTTTTCCTTCTGATCTCAGCAAGTTGTTTCTTTCGTAAGGCCACCATGCCAACTGAAATCGGAAATATTTTTATTCCGATTGAACTGCGATAACGTTTTTGTTTGGTATTCATATAACAAATCCTCTGCTTCAAACTGTGGAATCAGCAATTGAGAGCGATTTTATGCATAGCGTATCATATTTCATCCTCGATTTTTTCATTATTTATTTTATCGTGAAACAGTGATGTTTGAAAACTCATGAACACTAATATTTATTGAAAACTAGAAATATAATGAATATACAGTGTATGTCATATAATTGGGCCCGCACATACAAAATGTTTTGATTAAGCATCTATTTGTTTAGAATATTTTTCAATACACTTCTTAAATCGTTCTTTATGAAAAATATTGTTTTCCAAAACAACATAATTTTTTCATAACTACAGTGGCGAAACAAAAATAGAAACAAGGTTTACATTGTAGTAGCAGAATTGGAAGCCGAATTATTACAACATTATTATACATATTTTGTCTACTTATATTTCCCATTCCTCTAGCAGAATTATATTTCAAGGCGATTTTAGTGGTAAAGGTGTCGTTATACCCTTCACAGGGAATGTAACAAAATGTTAGACGAAATCATAAAAAAAATGTGAAGAATATGTCAAAACACATCATACATTTTGCATAAAATATTAAAAACCGCTGAATATTTTTTTTTGTAACTCATCGAAATAATCATTTCCGACCCTATAAAGTATATATATTCTTGATCAGCGTAAAATTCTATAACGATATAGCCATGTCCGTCTGTCTGTCTGTTGTAATCACTCTAGCGTCTAAACGAATTGAGATAGATCGCCAAAATGTTGCATAGAGTCTTTGTCTGCAGGCAGGTCAAGTTCAAAGATGGGCTTTATCGGTCCACGTTTAGGCATAGCTCACAGTGGGAAAAAATGGAGATCTATCGCGCAGAAAATAAAAGTAGATGTTTTACTGTATTTTATATTTTATGAAAAAATAGATGTTTTACTGTATTTTATATTTTATGAAAAAATTTAGCAATTTTTTTATTAACCCACTAAGCGCCGATTTTTTTAGAAAAAAACTTAAATTTTTAGCTGAAAATTACTATTTTGAAGCTTTTAAAATTTTTTTAATAAGCAACATCTTTCGTTACAACTAATAGTACTCCTAAAATGGGAGCTTTTTTTAAAAACTTCGAAACATTTGGAGGGTAAAAAGTGGGTTAAGGGCAAACACAAACACAAGGATGATACTAAAATTTTTAATTAATTTTTCATCAACACCAGTTATCGACGATGCCAAGACAGGTTGGCTAAAAAAACGCTTAGCAGTATTGCAATCATTTGTTGTTCCGGATACTGACTTAGGAGTGTCCACAATAATGTGCATTTCTTCCTTCAAATCATTAATGATACGTGCCTTCCTTTCTTCGAAAAGTGGGCGATCGGTGCTATTAATTTTCCACATTTTTAAAACCAGTCGGTATGAAATGTGCAATATACATTCTAAACATCGAATCCTTGCATGTAAGGTAGACAGGCCTTATTCGTATAAGTTGATGTTTGGTGTTAATGACGAAATTTTGTTGTAATTTGCTTATAGCGAAAACCATAAATGTAGGTAAAACAGTGTATATATGAAAGTTACACCAATGATATTTTTTCAGGGTTCATAAAGTAGACCCTTTACCTGCGGTATTTGAGTAGACTCTTACAACCGAATTCGTTGTTATTTCAATTTTTATTTAGAAAGACATTTGGAATAAATGCATATTCAGTGCATGAGTTTAAAATCAATGTTTTGAGCAGCTTACTTAAATACCCTCATTTTCATACTCACACCCATTACACTGGAACCTTAGGACGGGCATTTTGAACGTGTATTTTTCTTATCTGCTATGCTGTGATCTATTCCAAGTCATATTTGATCAATTATATCAACAAAATTCACAAATTTTTAATTTTATTTGAACAAAACCTTAAAAAAGCTTCCTACACCAAATTGGTATTTAAAAAAAATGTCATAAATCCGAGAGTCGCAGGAAGTCGCAGGAAAAAATTTAGTATGATGTTCTAGACAGACAAAAAAAAATAATAATAAAGAAATCAACGCTGAACTCGACTGCACTCCATACGAAACCCCTATTTTAATTGAAGGAATTTAAAAAAGGGACCTTACATATATTTAGCCCGAAACACCTAAATAAAAATAACGTATGGGTTATTCACCTATTCCATTTAATTAAATACCAATATATATTCACAGAATGCACACGACCATTGCAGTTTTATAGCTAAAAAATACCATTTTTAACATTGGATAAAATATATATTTTAAATGTACCGTTATTCCGTTCTAACTTATTAATTCGGATTATTTTATACTGCATTAATGTTTTAAAGTTTCCTTCAAGTTCATTTTTTTATTTTCTGCGCGCTAGATCGGTATTTTTCCCACTGTGTAGCTCCCATATAAGGGTACCCCACAATTTTCGGTATTTTGAGATTCTTGAGCGCGTTTTTCAACTCAATTCGCTGAAATTTGGTACATTGAGTTCTTATTGGGTAGCAAATTTCTCCACTAAAAATTATAAATATGGGTCCATATTTTCGCATAGCCCCCATATAAGGGTACCCCCAATCTTGCGGTATTTTTCGACCGCATTCGCTGAAATTCGGTACTTTGAGTTCTTATTGGGTAACAAACCTCTAAACTAAAAATTATAAATATAGGTCAATTTTTTCGGGTAGCCCCCATATAAGGGTACCCCCCCCCCCCGCTTTTTAGGTATTTTAGGGTTCTTGAGCGCGGTTTTCAACCGAATTTGCTGAAGTTTGGCACATGGGGATCTTATTGGGTACCAAATTTCCTCACAAAAAATTATACATATAGGTCCACTTTTTCTGGTGGCCCCCATATAGGTCCCAATTTCCAGTTTTTTTTTGGGGGGGGGGGGGTGGTTTGACCGGATTTTTTCACCGAAGTGGCTGTAACTTAGTAATTTGAGTTCTTATTGGGTAGCAAATCTCTCCACAAAAAATTATAAATATAGGTCAATTTTTTCGGATAGCCCCCATATAAGGTTCCCCCTCAATTTTCGATATTTTGAGGTTCTTGATGGCGTTTTTCCACCGAATGCGCTGAAATTTGATATTTTGTAGTCGTATATGGTAACAAATCTCCACACCAAAAATAATTAATATTCACCCCTTTTTAGGGGTAGTCCCCATATAACCCCATTTTTTATTTTAAAATAGTTATATGATTTGTTCCGTGTGTTGCGGTTGGGTAGTCGTTACGGGGAATAGTCAATTTTTACCCTACAAAGACTACTTAGCCATCTGTTGTAAGCATTCCGCCTTCTAAAGATATTGTGATAAAAAAACTCAAACATGACTATAGTGAAATATATCGGCAGACATTTAGGCATCTCCCCAATATAGTGATACCTCCTAAAGGAAAGAATTGAGATAAACCAGTAGAATATTGAGTTCAAAATTGGCATATACCGGTCGTATCATTATATGAGGTCATATACCTCATATAATGATATCCCCAAATATTCACTATTTCCTACACTATGTAATCAATATTAGTCCCCCTTTAGGCATACCCTCATATAACTTTGTAATCTAAATTACAGTAGTTTGATGATTTTATACTCTACCATGCGTATCAGTCCACTTTTTGGATCATACAGATTTTAGGAAAAATCCGCATTAAAAATTGCTGAAGTTTGTATTTGGTGTATATAATGGTTTACATCGGTTTGTAAAATTATCGGTATATGCCCACTTTTTGGCATGTTCCCTATATTTTTATTGCAAGTATCTGTCAGTATAAGTTCGGCCCGGCCGAACTTAATGCTTTTTCACTTTTTCCTATTATGTATACCAGACCCGGCACGTTTTTATACCCTCCACCATAGTATGGAGGGTATATTAATTTTTTTTTTCGTTTGTAACTCATCGAAATAATCATCTCCGACCCTATAAAGTATATATATTCTTGATTAGCGTAAAATTCTATGACGATATAGCCATGTCCGTCTGTCTGTTGTAATCACTCTGGCGTATAAACGAATGGAGATAGGCCAAAATTTTTCATAAAAGAGAAATATAATCGTCTTTTGAATAGGCAGGTCAAATTGAAATTGGCTAAATTATGGGTCCACGTTTAGGCATAGCTCCCATATAACAGTATCTGACTAACCCCAATTTTCGGTATATTGGGGTTCAAATATTCAGCGAGAACAAACTTCTCACAGGTTGGTTTTCAACCGAATACGCTGAAATTTGGTACATTGAGTTCTTATTGGGTACTAAATGTCTACACAAAAAATTATAAATATAGGTCCACTTTTTCTGATAGCCCCCATATAACGATACCTTCTAATTTTCAGTATTTTGAGGATTTTTATCGTATTTTTCTGCAGAATAAGCTGTAATTTAGTATTTTGAGTTCTTAATAGGTCCCTAAACTCTCCACAAAAAATTATGAATATAGGTCCATTTTTTCGGATAGCCCCCATATAAGGGTAACCCCAATTTTCGGTATTTTGGGGTTCTTGAGCGCGTTTTTCAACCGAATTTGTTGCAAATTGGTATTTTGTAGTCGTATATGGTACCAAATCTCCCTACCAAAAATTATTAATATTCGCCCCCAATTTGGGGTAGTCCCCATATAACCCCCTTTTTTATATTAAAATGGTTATCTGATTTGTTCTGCGTTTTGAGTTTGGTTCTAAGACTCTGATGTAATCATTTCACCTGCGGAGGATATCGAGATAAAAAAAGTAGAAGGTAAGGTTCGATAATGAACTATAACCCGCATTAAGACCTAGTCCCTGTATGGAGGTTCCAGACAAAGTGGACCGATATTCCCCATCTTCGAATTTGAACTAAGATTGGAAGAAATAATAAGATTGACAAAGTTTGGATGAAATCTAAATTTTTTGAAGCGCATTTGGTCCAAAGATACATGGGGTCTAGAATCGATATTTCAATTAGCCACAGTGTATAATTATCCATTGAAAATAACTGAATTCTTTATTATGGTTTACATAATCCCTTTTTAGAAATGTCGGTATAGGTCCACTTTTTGGTATGTTCCCATTATTTTCATTTCTAGTACCTGTCAGTATATCTATGGTGGAGGGTATCCAAAGTTCGGCCCGGCCGAACTTAACGCTTTTTCACTTATTTATTTTAATTATACCCGTCCCGGTCCACGGGTTTCTTGTATCGCATATTCAGATTTAGCAAAAAGTGATTTTTGTTATGTCGTCATCTTATTTTCAAAAAAACGAGTCCCAAAATTACTTCTGACACACCTTCTTACAAATTGGAAAGATGCTATTGAATGCTTTACCGCCCACGAAAAAATGGAATATCACAAAGATGCGATGATAAGGACTTAGGACTTTATATGGAGCATGAAAGATGTTTCAAAACGTTTAGAACATGTTACGGACAAACTTCAGAAAGCTTCAGATCAGGGATGGAAAATCAAAATTTTTAAAAAGTACTAAAACGGTACTTTTTTTAATAAGAAGGTACTTTGCTAAGAAAAACGAAGCAAAAATTTTTATTCATTTAAAATACAAACATAACAAATTCATTTATATATTTAGATGTATATATATATATACATATATCGATTTAAGGAACATAAAATACGAGATCATGTGTATATTTTACAAAACTTTTGCTTTAAAAATATATAGTTAAAATTTCATATATAGATGAAGGAACATAAAAAAGAGATCATGATTATCTTTTACAAACGTTCTGTGTAAATAAATATACAGTTATTATTTCTTAATAAAATGTTGTGGAATTTTATAGTCATAACAGCAAGCATTTTGTGATTTGAGAATATATTTTGTCCTTATAAGATTTGATACACTTTCTAATTGTAGACGGTTTCGTTCTTTTGATATATCTCCTTTTTATCTCCCTTTTACCTGATTAAGCCAAGGAAATTTTTCCTTCCATTCCTCACGAAACCCTGCAGCATATTTCTTTTTTGTCCTAAAACACATTATTTAGAATTATACACAAATACACGAAGTATCGTATCAAATATTACCCTTTTTTAGCTGAATCCATTGAACGGGTTATATGTAGTTTGGTATATCCAAATTATGTAGCCTCTTCTGATTTTAGCTGTTCTCAAATCACTTTTATAGTTTAAATGTTCCTAATTGTCCGCGTTTTTAGTTTAAGGTGACAAATTTTTGATACATATTAGTGGCGTCTTCTGGTTTTTAGCTGTTCTTAAATCACTTTTATTGCTTTTATTCTTTCACTTTTTCTAATTGCCACCTTTTTTGTTAAAGGTGGTAAATTGTTGATATAAAATTATCAGCAATCGATAACGATCGATAATTTACCGATAATTATACCCTTCACCACAATGTGGTACAGGGTATTATGTCTTTGTGCATATGTTTGTAACAGGCAAAAGGAAACGAGATAGACACATGGTTCCTTTTGAGAATATGCATAGAATCACTTTTTAAGTCGATTTATGCATGTCCGTCCGTCCGTCTGTCTGTCCATGTTAAATTGTAAACAAAGTACAGGTCGCATTTATGATCCGAATTGGATGAAATTTGGCACAGGTCACTTATTCGGCCCAAGGACAAACTCTATTGAAATTGGAAAAAATCGGTTCAGATTTAGATATAGCTCCCATATATATATTTAACCGATTTAATGCAAAAGGTCCCTATATATCTTTCGATTTGCTCGAAATTTGGTACAGCCTAATCATTTAGGTCTAGAATGATGTCTGCCAGGTTTCGTGGAAATCGGTCCATATTTAGATATAGCTCCCATATATAGTTTGGTCCGATTTCATGTAAATGGTGCACTAAAGTCCCTATATATCTTTCAATTTGCACCAAATTTGGCATAACGTACTGAATTGAGCCTAGAATGATGTCTGCCAAGTTTCGTGGAAATCGGTCCAGGTTTAGATATAGCTCCCATATATAGTGTCGTTCGATGTCATGTAAATGGTGCACCAAAGTCCCTATACACCCTTCGATTTGCACGAAATTTGGTACAGCCTAATCATTTACGTCTAGAATGATGTCGGCCAAGTTTCGTGAAAATCGATCCTGATTTATATATAGCTCCCATATATAGTTTCGTTCGATTTCATATAAATGGTGCACCAAAGTCCCTATATATATCCTTCGATTTGCACGAAATTTGGCATGTCGTACTGAATTGAGCCTATAGTACTGTCTGCCTTGTTTCGTGAAAATCGATCCAGATTTAGAGATAGCTCCCTTTTATTATAGATTGATTTTAAGTAATTGACGCACCAAGGAACCAATAGTCTGATAGGAACAAAAAGTTCTGAAATTAGTATAAACCAACCTGTGACAATTTTGTTTGAAATCGCTTAATATTTGGATAGAGCTTCCATATATATTTTCGACCGATTTCAAGTAAATTGGGCATCAAACTCCTCAAGTTAGTCAGATTGACATCAAATTTTGCACAACGTACAAAATTGAGCATTGAATTACGTAGTTGCGTTTTCTAGAAGTACAGACATAGCCCAACGGATGACCTATTTATATGTGTTTGAAGTCGATTTACATACTTTATGGATAGATCTTGGTAGATTCACATTTAGATAAATATCAAATATTTTATTTCATCCAATTTCATGTTAATAGTCCTGTTTAATATACCCATAGTGGTGAAGGGTATCATATAGTCGGCCTCGTCCGACTTTACTACTTTCCTTACTGGTCTTTGAATTATGAAAGTACTGAAAAAAATACCATTGTACTGAATTTTCCATCCCTGCTTCAGATATATTGAAATAACAAAAGTAGTGTAGGCGGTTTATTTGGGATACCATTTGTATTTTGTTTTTGCAAAATAGTCAGGCTGAATCCCAGTTTGTTGTTTTTATAAAAAATAACTGTTTATTAGTGGGGAATGTATGGCATTGTTTCCCGAGGAGTAAGGCAGGAAAGACTATAGTTTCGGATCACGCCACTGATCCCCTTCAGTTCCCTTAGTTTTTTGTTGGGATATTCTCCCCAGAAGCTATTGCTTCTATACAAAAAACCTTTCATACTCAAATATCTCTTGTAACATGCAACGACATAAACTGCATGAGAATTTTACTGGTGCCTCACTTCGAGGTTAACAAGGCATTTACAAACATTACCATATCTTTCCCACTGTTGTGTGTTGTCACATCGCGACAAATGCACACAACGACTAATAAATAGTTGTTGTTGTTTTTTTATATAAAAATAACAAACTGGGATTCAGCCTGACTATTTTGCAAAAACAAAAAAATAACAAAATTATAAAGTTAAAGAGGCCATTGAGATAATTTTATTGTGTAAAAAGGAAGACATCGCCTTGAGGGGAAGTAAAGCCTACTAAATACTTTAAAATGTTTGGAGAGTACACCCAAAAATTCAACATACCTGAGTCCAAGAATACAGAACGAGTTCATAGAATTAATTGAAAAATACATCCAGTGCTGCATTCTTAGTTTTAAACTATACATATATACCAGTAAGGAATATTCAAAAGTCGGACGTGGCCTATATGATACCATTCACCACTTTGGGTACATACAAGAGATGCTAATATATATACATTAATGCTAGGTAGATATATAAGGTAGCCGCATCGGCGAATTGGGAATATGATATGTCAAAATTCTAACAAGGAGAATAATAATAATTTCGCCTTGACGTAAAAAACTCGAAACTAATTTACTCCCACCAATCAAAATTAAGCATTTTGAAAAATTCAAATTATTTGTTTATTTTTTGAATACTTTAATAATTGTAAATGTTTGTGTAAATATCTGATATTTGTATAAAAAGATAACATCAAAAGAATGCAAGAATGTTGGTGCCATCGGGTGTATAAATTGGTAACAAGATTTGGACCATTTTTCCGTAGTGTGTTTATCCCCTCACATAAAATTTGAAAAAAAAAAACAGTAACATACAGAGAACATAAAAAGGTCCCATCGAACCAAATCTATGTTGATCCCAAAGTCTTGTTTTCGATTCCATTGTCTTCTTATTAAAGTCTCATCTCGCTAAAGTCTCTACCGCTAGAGTCTCTACCGCTATGCCATTCTTTTTTAACCGTTGTTTTTCGTTATTTGTAAATGTAGTTCAATTGTTATTTGGAAATGGATTTGAAAAAAAAACCAACAACAAATTGTTATGACATAGAATGTTACCATCAGCTGGTTTGATACGGTTACCTTCTTAATGTACCTTGCATTAACCTGGATAGAATATATCAGAATATTTACATATATATTTTAATTATTATTTGTTGAAAATATGTATATTTTCACATAGAAATTGAATATACGAATTAAAAATAAATGTAAACAAATAATCAGCAGATTGCACTACAATACAAAATTCACAAAACGAATTGCCGGTACGAGCGATTTTTTTCCATTTCTATTCCCTTTGCCCTTCTTTCTTACAAACGAAGGCTTGCCGCAAGCAAACGCACCTAATAAAAATTGGGACTAAAAATGACAACTTTATAACTAAAACCCCCGTATGAAAAAAATCGGTCAGAGAAACAGGAAAGGAGGTATGCCAAAGATGAACATAAATAAACCTTCAAATTAATGTGCATATTATTAAAATCCGCCTTTCTATTCCGACAAAAAAACGTTCAAACTACAATGTTATGTTTGTTTCTACTATTTTTGCCGAAACTGTATATTATAATACCACATGGTTTTTAATTCAGTTGGCGCCATCTCACAATGGTTTAGAATCATTTTTTCTTCGCCAAATCTATGAACCTTTGAACGGTTAAAGGTATTTTGATAATTTGTTTGGTCTGTAGGTGAAAGGATGAAATTAGTTTCAATAGTTACAAAACATGAGTCAACAATGTTAATTTTGGTAGTGAGATTTTCTATCCAATAAGAACCCACAATATAAAATTACAGCCATTTTTTGCTAAAAACGTGCCTAAATTCCATATAACACGAAGATTAGGGAGGTACCATTATATGGGATCACGCTAAAATATGGACACTGATAAAATATGGTACTGATAATTTGTGATAGGACGATTTTCGTTAGGAAGGATTGTATTCGAAATTATCTCGATTTAGTATAGGATTTCGAGCAAAAGGAGACTATCATCTAAATCAACTCGGTTTGTAAATCAAGATAGAGTAAATCAAGATTTGTCAGCTGTTATTTGTTTGTCATCAATCACTTTCTGAGTCGATTTATGCATGCCCGTCCGTCCGTCTGTCCGAATTGAGTGACATTTGGCACAGCTCATTTATTTGGCCAAGGCAAGGAGATTGAAATTGGGGTAAATCGGTTCAGATTTAGATATAGCTCACATATGTATTTTCGTCCTATTTAATGTAAATTGTGCACAAAGTCCCTATATATCTTTCGATTTGCACAAGATTTGACATAGCGTACTAAACTAGATCTAGATCTTTCGACTTGCACGAAATTGCATAGCGTACTGCATTAAGGTTAGAATCATGTGTGCGAAGTTTCGTGAAAATCGGTCAGGATTTAGATATACATATATCTATAGATATGTAAATTGTGCTCTAAAGGCCCAAAGTTTGTCGGATTATCATATAATTTTGTTCAATTTACTGAAGTTATAAATTAATCTCTGAGAAGTTTCGTTGAAATCGGTTCAGATGTATATATAGTTCCGACATATATATGTTTTTCCGATTTTAGGTAAATGGTGCATAAAACTCTTAATGTTTGTTCGCTTTACACGAAATTTTGCACAACGTATTAAATTGAGACTTGAATGATGTTATAGCGTTTTGCTGCAGATGCAGAAATAGATTCCATATATACTCTTAACGGGTGTCTGATTGAGATTAAATTATTAACAGTGCGGCATTCCGAGTAGAGTGTATCAAGTTTTCTATAAATAAATTTGTCCCATTTTACGCAAACGACTCTAAATCTGCCCGAATGAAATTTAATCTCTTGGATTGATGTTAGTCGGTTCATTTATAGATAAAGATCACATATTTAAGTTCGTTCAATTTCATCTCAATGGTCCTTCTTAGGATACATATGAACAATTGTTGAAAGCTATCATATAGTCGGCCCAGTCTACTACAATCTAGACCAAAAAAAAATTAGAAAATGATTAACTGAGTGTTTTCAGAAAGCTGTGAGAGAAAACAAAATCACAATTTGTTGACTTTTGAATTTATAGCATCAAAAGTAATCATACCTCTGAACTAATATATATTTTCTATTCCAATCTTAAATAAATTTGTTCATAAACGTGTGTATTATACTCAGATAATTACACATCCAATCTTAAATGACCAGGATTTAAATAATTAATTCAAATCAAGAATTTTCGACTAATAATTTTTGGTCATATTATGTCATTATCAGTAATAACAATAACCACCAGTTAAATAATTCCGTTAACGTCTGCTGTTTTTCATCTCTTCATAATGGATAAAAATTTGTGTAAATTGAAAAAATATTGGCATTATAATTTTTTCATTTTGTCATTTTGAAAAAAAAACATTTCAATTTTAGAAATTGTACATCTATTGGAGATAACGCGTATTAATTCTATAAAAGTATGTATCAACAGTATAAGTGAGATATACAAATGAAAAAAAACGGATTAAAAATCTCTGGTGGATTATCGTCACTCCATCTTCGGAATTGACCTTAGTTTCTTAAAAATACCATGGAATTACAGTTAAGTCCAATTATAAATCTAGGTTCGGTAAAAATATAAAGTTGTGATGATATATTCTTTCAACCTAGCAAGGATTATGCAGCAAGGATCTTTGTGATATTAATCGGAGCGAGAAAGGGATTCAAACCATATTATGGGCAAACTGCTGAAAATACAGAAATAAAAGTTGGTGGTAATGGGAATAAAGGGTACTGCAGTAGGTTTAGCAGAAGGGTAAATTCCATCAAATGGTAGGTTCTTTAAAAAAACATTGCATTTACGTGGACTACCCTATGTTAATACTTAAGTAGGAGCAGCGAAGCGCCACGGGTTCAGCTAGTGTTCTAATAAATTTTGATATGAATTCACAAAAGAAAAATGTCTATATATGGGAAATTACAAAAATCTTTCAAATTCCTTGAAACTAAGGTTTGCAAGCTTATAACTCGCGAAATATGAACATATTACACATAATTTAAATTCATTTCTATAAAATGGCGTGTTCTTGTCAAAATCTTAAAATATTGTTAATAAACAATAAGATGAGTGGAAGCTGTGTTGTTGGTAATGTAAACAAGTAAATATACTGACAGGTACATGAAATGAAAATATAGGGAAAATACCAAAAACTGGACCTATACCGACTTTTCTACAAACCGATTATGTAAACCATGATACAAATTTCATACATTTTTAATGGATAATTATACTCTCAGACTTATGAAAGAAAATGAACCTCATCGAAATATTGGTTCTAGACCCCATGTTTCTTTGGACCAAATTTGTTTCAGAAAATTTTGATTTCACCCAAACTTAGTCCATCTTATTATTTCTTCCAAACTTAGTTCAAGTTCGAAGATGGGGAATATCGGTCCACTCCTTCTGGTACCTCCCACACAGGGGCTAGCTCTAAATACGGGCTATGGTTCATTATCGAACTTTACGTTCTAGTTTTTTTTATCTCGATATCCTCCGCAGTTGAAATATTGCAACAGAGTCTTAGCACCATACCCAAAACGCGGAACAAATTAGATAACTATTTTAATATAAGAAGTGAAAACGCGTTAAGTTCGGCCGGGCCGAACTTTGGATACCCTCCACCATAGTTATACTGACAGATACATGCAATGAAAATTAGGGAACATACCAAAAAGTGGGCATATACCGATAATTCTACAAACCGATTAATGTAAACCATTATGTACACCAAATACGAACTTAGGCAATATTTAATGGGGATTTTTCCTAAAATCTGTAAGATCCAAAAAGTGGACTGATATTGATAACGCATGGTAGAGTATAAAATCCTCAAACTACTGTAATTTAGATTACAAAGTTATATGAGGCTATGCCTAAAGGGGGACCAATATTGATTACATATGGTCTGTTCCCGTACTGCAAGAATCTACTAGATTTAACTATTTTCTTCGATATCATAAAGGAAAATTCGTTATCGTAGTAAAAAGTAGTAGATTCTTGCAGTACGGGAACAGACCAATAGTGTAGGAAATAGTGAATATTTTTGGGGATATCATTATATGAGGGCTATGCCTAATTAATGACCGGTATATGCCAATTTTGAACCAAATATTTAATATTTAATATTTAATTGTTTATCTCATTTCTTTCCTTCAGGAGGTATCACTATATTGAGGATATGCCTAAAAGTCTGCCGATATATTTCATTATCCTCATGTTTGTGTTTTTTTTATCGCAATATCTTTAGAAGGCGGAATGCTTACAACAGATGGCTAAATAGTCTTTGTAGGGTAACTATTTTAATATAAAAAAGGGGGTTATATAGGGACTACCCCTAAAAAGCGGTGAATATTAATAATTTTTTGTGGGGAGATTTGTTACCATATACGACTACAAAATACCAAATTTCAGGGAATTCGGTTGAAAAACGCGCTCAAGAACCTCAAAATATCGAAAATTGGGGGCTACCCGAAAAAATTGACCTATATATATAATTTTTTATGTAGAGATTTGCTACCCAATGAGAACTCAATGTACCGAATTTCAACGAAATCGGTCGAAAAATGCGATCAAAGCCCCCAAATATCGCAAAATTTGGGGGTGGACCGATATAGCCCATCATCGAACTTGACCTGCCTGCAGACAAAAGACGACTCTATGCAAAATTTTGGCGTTCTATCTCAATTCGTTTAGACGCTAGAGTGATTACAACAAACAGACGGACATGCTTAGATCGTCATAGAATTTTACGCTGATCAAGAATATATATACGAATATGAATAATTTTTATTACTGAGATTTGTTACCATATACCAGTATAAAATACAGAATTGCAACGTATTCGTTAGAAAAACGCGCTCAAGAACCCCAAAATACCGAAAAATAAAGGGCTATCCAAAAAAATGGACAAATATCCATAATTTTTTGTGGATAGATTTGGTACCTATTAAAAACTCAAAACACTAAATTACAGCCGATTTGGTGGAAAAATACGATCAAAATACTATGGTGCAGGGTAAAAAAGGGGGTTATGTGGGAACTACCCGAAAAAGGGGCGAATATTAATAATTTTTTTACATACATTTAATGTTTTTACATACATTCATGTTTGTATTGTCATATACGTGAATCTGTGTGAAAATAGGTCAAAACCAGTGAGCGGAGCAGTATAGTCGGACGGGGCCGCACATATGATACCCTACACAACTTCCACCAAAATCTAACTTTCTATGGTTCTATATTCAGAGCTTTGCCAATATTTCGCGACCTAATTCTAATATTCAGTAGACGAGGACAGTACTTGTCCAGATTGTCTTTACCGTGTTTTATGTTGTGATGTTGGGCTTTCATTTGTAGCCTATAGGTCGAATCGAATAAAACACAAAATAAAAATAAGTTTTCGGTCCACTTCATGCCAAAATTATCTGATCATTACCGAAAATTATAGGCGTTGTCCTGGACCATAACTGGAATCTAATAGAAAATTTCAAAGCGATCAGCGCTATATTTCCGCCCTCTAGTGTGGTAATGGGTTACTAAATGATATCTGAATACGTAAGCACCTTTAAATATTTACGTATAACTCCCACATCTGAGTACATACGATCATATAATTGGTATCAATTTAAAGGTCAACCACTCCTCTTCAACATACGGTCAACATCTCGGGTCTAGGTCCTTCAGGAGTAAATATATACGCCGTAGAATACAAATTTTGTAATTTTTCACACAAAAGTCAGGGTGCATTTGACCCGCTAAATATTGACCAATCCTTATCAAAATAGGCATGCTTATTCTTTGGCCCAATGGCCTTCTCCATTTACAATTTCGCGATGTTTGGGTCATAATTGCGGCCTCTAGAGCGACCAGAAAATTCGACAAAATTAAAGTTTTTGGTCCATTTCATCCCCTAAATATTAACCGATCTTTACCAAAAGCAATAGGGGTCTTCATTGGCCAGAACCAATCCTACATGCAAAATTTCGTGAAGATTAGTCCATAACTGTGGCCTGTATCGTGTTTACAAATTATAATGGACAGACGGACGGACACACATGTCTAGATCGACTCAGCTAGTCGAGATATGATGATCGGTATACTTAAAGGTGGGTCTAGAACTAATATTTCGCGGCGTTACAAACTCTTGGCGTTGCACAAAGCTATAATACCCTGACAACATAGATGTGTAGGGTATTAATACATCGATACGGGAATAATATGCGTATTTTATCCAAAATTGATTGTGGCGGCACATCCGCGGTTTTTTGCCAATTCTTTTAAAATCAATTTTCATTGGAGATTACTGAAATCGGATGCCCATAAAAAACGTATGCACGTAGTGTAATTTTTAGGGTTTTTGCATAGTAAACTGCATCGAGCGGGACACTTTGGCCGCTAAATGAAACATCGAAAAATTGATTATTTTTGGAAGAGATTGATTCGGTTTATACGAAAAGCGCATGCGCATTAATGTTGATCATTTTAGAATTTTAGAATATTAAGGCAAAGCTGTATTCCCTTAACCGTACCAAAAAAATCGTAAATTCAAAAAACGTTTTGTTTTAATTAATTTTGTTTGTGCATATGTTTGTAACAGGCAATAATAATCGAGATAGATCCATGGTACTTTTTGAGAATATGCATAGAACCATGTATTTTTGTGAACAAAGTACAGGTCGCATTTATGATCCGATTTGGATGAATCACTTTCTAAGTCGATTTATGCATGTCCGTCCATGTATTTTTGTGAACAAAGTACAGGTCGCATTTATGATCCGATTTGGATGAAATTTGGCACATGTCACTTATTTGGCCCAAAGACAAACCCTATTGAAATTGGAGAAAATTGGTTCAGATTTAGATATTGCTCCCACATATATTTTCGTCCGATTTAATGCCAATGGTGCACCAAAGTCCCTATATATCTTTCCATTTACACGAAATTTGGCGAAGCGTACTGAATTGGAGATCGGTTGAGATCTAGATATATATATATATATATATATCTATTCGTCCCATTTAATGGAAATAATGTACCAAAGTTGTTATATTGCACAGCGTACTGAATTTAGTCCAGAATGATATGTACCAAGTTTCGTAAAAATCGGTTGAGATTTAGATATATTTCCCTTATTCCCTAACATTAGCGACGCACCATCGGTGCGTCAATTACTTAAAATTCACGTTTGTCAGATTGAGATCAAATTTTGCACAACGTACAAAATTGAGCATAGAATTACGAAGTTGCGTTTTCTAGAAGTACATACATAGCTCAACGGATGTCCAATTAATATTTGTTTGAAGTCGCTTTACATACTTTTTTCCCATTGTAATAAAAGAATGACATGTTTATGAATTGATTTAAGTCGATTCACATTTAGATAAATATCACATATTTTAGTTCATCCAATTTTATGTTAATAGTCCTGATTAATATACCCATAGTGATGAAAGGTATCATATAGTCGGCCCCGTCCGACTTTACCACTTTCCTTACAGGTTTATTTTATTTTCAGATATTTTCATGCTTTTATTTGTTTTTTGCGACTGTTAAACGGTATTTCAATGTGATTTGACAAGTATGCAATGAAAACAAATGTGTTTAATCATTTGTGAAGAAATTCGCGAATTACAACAAATAGGAATTAATTTAATTTATATTTGAAATACAAGATTTAAAACCGCTATAACTTTTGTGCGCAGTATCCGAATTTGCTCACGTTTTCCATAAAATCAAGATTTATTTAGTTTGAAAATATAAGTTATGTTATGTGATATATCGAATGTTGTTAAAAGTTACAGAATAGGCCTACAGGGCCTCTGGCCGAAACTTGGTCGTGTCGTTAAAGAAAGGAAACAACACCAGGAATATTTTTGAGAAAATTGCCAATACAAAGGCATATGTTTTTATGTATTAGTAAAAACGAAAGCGTATATCAAAGTATTCAATACAGTTCAATCATGTTAGTAATTCGCTATATAAGATTACAAATACGTCAACAAAATAGGAAGGTATTATTGAACATATTCTTATATTCGGGAAGAATACATTAAATTCGAATTCTACATGGAGGCAATTCCGCATTACATGCTTTTTTTGTGTAACTTATATGTGCCTTTATGTTTCCTCAAATGTAGTTTTAAAGATGGGAATAATGTTTGTAATTGCACTGGGAAGGTTTTTTCGAAGAAAATGTTGAGAAAAACATCAAAAATTCGGGAAATTGGAATAATCGAACTTTGTGTTAGTTACATCGTTTATAACTCAAGAATGTCTACACCGATTTTGACGATTCAAAGGACTTATAAATCGTATGTGGTCAAAATAGGAAAATATGTGAGATTCCCCTAAAACAAATATATTATTTAATATTTACAGGTCCTCATTTTTTGTATCGAGCTTTTATGTTTAAATAAATTGTTGTTTTTTAAGACATGTGGTTTTTATACCCTTCACCACACTGTGGTACAGGGTATTATGTCTTTGTGCATATGTTTGTAACAGGCAAAAGGAAACGAGATAGACCCATAGTTCCTTTTGAGAATATGCATAGAATCACTTTCTGAGTCGATTTATGCATGTCCGTCCGTCTGTCCGTCAGTTGGTGTTAAATTGAAAACAATGCACAAGTCGCATTTAAATTGGGAAAAATCGGTTCAGATTTAGATATAGCTCCCATATATATTTTCGTCCGATTTAATGTAAATGGTGCACCACATATATCTTTCGATTTGCACGAAATTTGGCATAGCATACTGAATTGATGCTGGAATGATGTGAAAATCGGTTCAGATCTAGATATATATATATATATATATATATTCGTCCGATTTAATCTAAATAATGTACCAAAGTTCTTATGTTGCATAGCGTACTGAATTTAATCCAGAATGATGTGTGCCAAGTTTCGTGAAAATCGGTTGAGATTTAGATATAGCTCCCTTATAGTATAGATAGATTTTAACTAATTCACGAACCAAGGAACCAATATATGGCTGATAGGAACAAAACGTACTGAAAATAGTATAACCTTACCTGTGACAAGTTTCGTTGAAATCGGTTCATATTTGGATATAGCTTCTATACATATATTCATATATCCGATTTTAAGTAAATTGTGCATGAAACTCCTCATGTTTGTCAGATTGACATCAAATTTTGCACAACGTACAAAATTGAGCATACAGTCATAGGCATAATTAGTTTGTCAAAAAAATAAAAACAGCTTAAAAAATATTACCAAAAAGTAATTCATTTAAAAAACTAAAATTTTTTTATATAACCATTTTAATTAATAAATATTGCTTAAAGCTCTATAACAAAAACAAAATACATGTTTAATGTAGAGATTCAAAAATAAAATTCAAATTGTCAAAATAATTATGCCTATGACTGTAAATGTGCCATATTTATCAATGTACATATCAATGTACATGTACATGTAGACTAACATCAACAGACAGACGGACGGACATGCATAAATCGACTCAGAAAGTGATTCTATACATATTCTCAAAAAGAACCAAGGCTCTATCTCGATTCCTTTTGCCTGTTACAAACATATGCACAAAGACAATATTATTTAAATCGGTATATTATTTAAATCGCTTCGCACTCGAATTGTACGAATTCTTTCATCAGTATCTCGTTTTTGATTGTGATATATCTACCTTTATCATTTTCATAAAAAAATGCGAATTGGCAACACCTAAAGGTGGTTTGTGAATTTAGTACACACGTATATATCTGTGGTTTATGTATTTACTAACATTTTGCTATAATTGCCATTTTTACCATATATATATTAGGTTTAGATTTTATATATATATAGCTTGTAGGTTTTAACTAGATTTTATTTGAATATGTTTAAGTAAGGTTTTTCCATTTAGTTTTAATAAATTTTCTAGTTTTAAGTATAGTTTTAAATTCATATAGTTTTAAGTAGATTTCATTTTTTGTAGAATTGTAATTCAATATCTTTTTAATTAGACGAAATTTCATCCAATTTTAGGTACTTTTAATTTTAAGAACAATAGATTTAAGTTTTAGTTTTATTTTATGTATTGGCACTTTAATACACTGTATCGCCACTTGTTGTTACTTGTTCTTGTGATGTTTTGTCTTCTGTTTAACTCGCACCCACTTTGCTTGTTGATGCTGTTTATCTGCAAAAAGATTTCTTTAATATCACGTTTTTTTTTTTTTTGTAATGGCACTTTGTCACTATTGCCCAAACTGAAATTTGCATTGTCATAGCAAACCAGTTTGAGCTATATTGGAATTCTTCACTGGAATTTACCGGTGGCTACATAAACATATGTGAGGATGTGGGTATTTTTATTTGCATTATTTACATTGTTTAGGGTGGTACTTAACCCTATGTGGCCCAATGTTGCCTGTGGGCAATTTTACAACTTTGAGTATTAATATCTCACATGTGGTATTACATATTTATTCAGATTAAGTTTATGTTAATGGGTTAATGTTTTAAGAATAAGTGAGAAATGAAAGCATTGAAAAATAGCGGGAACTTTTGAAGAAATGCTTTATTTAAATCACGTGGTTCGATGAAAAAGTGTGCTCTGAAAATATTATTGGTGTAATATAATTAATTATAAAATTAAACAAAATAAGTAAATCAACTTAGTGTTCGTTTAAAAAACATATTTACGCATTAAAAATACCACAGAAAATAATTTTTGGAAAAATAAAAACTTTAGGTAAAGTTGTGTAATTTTTGAAAATTAATGTTGCTTGTGAGCAACTTCGGGCCATTGTGGTAATAATTTTTTTAGTGATGAAGCCGCAATCAAAAGGACTATCGGCTGGTTATATACAGCAGGTAATGCAGTTTGATTGGGATGATTCGACGGATGATGAAACTGGTAATGAGGAGGATGAAGCACTGGAAGATAATTTGCTGGCTGAAGAAGAAGCCGTAGCGTTAAATGTGCAAGAAAATATTTATGTTGACACGGATGAACCTAATGAAATAAACTACGTGAAGACAAAAACAAGGGATTTAAAATGAAAATCAGTACCATATCGGAAGGCAGGTGGAAATCTGTGGAAGACATTTCGGTGGAATTAATAAAAACGCCCTATGAATATTTCACATACTTTTTTGATAATGATATCATATCCCATATTACACATCAAACTAATTTATTCGGCCTTCAAAAACACGGAGAAGAATTTAATTGTTGTGACCATGAAATCAAGCGTTATATTGGAATTCTGCTATTTTAGGCGTTATAAAATTACCACAAATAAAAATGGCGTGGTCCAATGGACTAAATCTTACTGATGTAAGAAAATCTTTACCACGTAGCTGATTTGAGTGTTTGCATTTCAATGACAACAGCAAACAACTTAACAAAAATGATCAAAAATATGATAAACTTTACAAATGTCGTCCTCTTTTAGACTGCTTTAAAACTAAATTTAATAATTTAGGACAAGAAGAACACCAATGTATAGACGAACAAATCATTGCATATAAAGGTGATATTATTCTTCTATATTAGATAAACACATACATAAATTCTATTATATTTACAGGTCGTTCAGTATATAAACAGTACAATCCGGCCAAACCTCATAAAGTTTTGTACTTGACAGAAAAGCTTCCAAAACAAAAGAATTTTAAGTTATATTTTGACAATTGGTTCACATCTATAAGCCTTCTCATACCTCTAAAAGAGAACGGAATACTGGCTGTTGGTACCATACGGAAGAACCGTTTAGGAAACTGTAAGTTGACTTCAGATGATGAACTTCGGAGAAGGGGAAGAGGTTAATTTAATGAAAAGTTTGAGAAAAAACACAGTCTGGTATGCGTCCGTTGGTATGACAATAAAGAAGTTCAGTTGGCATCTTCATATATTGAAGCAGAACCTGTCGGATTATGCAAACGCTGGAGTGGAAAAGAACAAAAAAATATGTTGGCATCCAAAGACCAGCTATTGTCCATGATTACAACAAGTACATGGGAGGTGTTGACCTTGCCGATATGCTTGAAAGTGGTATATGCGCACATTTTACTGGTGTTTGAGTTCGTGTGTCTTCTTTATCGAAAAGATTTCGTAACAGCTAACGAAACGGGATCTCATATGAGATTAATAAACTTTCAACTGGAAATAGAAAAGGAATTATTAACGTCAAATGCTTCGGCATCAAATGTTCCAAGAAAAAGATGACGGCCTTCGAAAGTCGCTGACAATCTGGTTTCATATTATGCTGGAATCGAAGTAGCAAACGCCCCCCGTTACAAAAGTTCAAAAAAATGGAGGTATACACCATATCCCAGTAACACATCACGCTTTGATGGTATAAATCATTGGGTTGTATATGGTGAAAAAGGACGTTGCAGATTATGTAAGATTGCAACTCCCATGACTACATGTAGTAAATGTACATTTATGCTGTAATAAAAATAGAAACTGTTTTTTAACTTTTCATTCCTAAATAATAAAAATAAATAACTTATTTGAAGATTAAACGTTGTTCATTTTATAACCACAATGGGCCAATGTTGCCCACAGGCAACATTATGTAACTCGTAAACTAAAGCGAATTTGAATCTAATTTTTTGCATTTTTTCTAGTTACAGTATAAGCACTCACATTCTGTGCGAAAAAATATTTTTAATATTATGGAAAAAAATTCGGCGCTCAAAGGGTTAAATTCATACGTATGCGTACGAATATATTTGCCTCAAAAGTTAAATACATATATTTCAATGAACGTTACCCAAATACGCATTGCTTATCAAAATATAAAGTTGAAAATTATCAACATTGACAATGCGTATTTTCGATTTTTTGCTTTTTGAAAATAGAATTTCAGTCATAGAACAATGTGTGTTTCTATAAAAGTAAAAATTTTTTCGATCAATTAAAAAATGTTTTCATCCATTTTCGGCGCTTTCAATTGGCACAAATGCAAATAAAGTCCTTGCGTGTTTGGTTAATACGGACGTCTAACAAACCCTATAAAGGTGAAAAGGTGAGTATTTTTGTAAGGAGCGCAAAAAATTAGGTCGACCCTTACATGTAAATGTGCACAGTGCCGCTTATGTTTATGTAGCCGCCGACAAATTATTGAGCGACAGCATTGGGCTGTTTCAGTGGGACCTTTATGTGGGCCTATACAGTAGATATCGAATATAAGAAACTCAAAAAAACCGGAGATTTCTTTCTTATATGCGTTTTTTTCTTATATGGAACTAGCTGACCAGGCAAACGTTGTTTTGCCCTATCAATATTGCCTTGCCAAACATTTGCCACTAAGTTTTTGTCAATAAAAAGTATTAACTGATACTCCAATTCAGTTTATAATTTTGTAGAATTTATTTCACCAAATGTTTTTTTTCGTTGGAGTTTTTACACTATATTATTTGTCCTTTCTTAATTACAATATCATTTTGATCATATCCAACTGTCCTTTTGATTTTTATATTGAAAACAGTATATAACTCGAAAAATTCAATAAATAGTTTTTGACAGTTATGACCCCTTATACGTCTTTTAATTGTAAATGCCTGTTTTGTACCTTAACTCTAAATCGTGAAATTTTGTAATCGGATTTGTTATATCCTCACATTTTTGAACAACTTGATTTTAATTTAACATTTCAATAAGTTGTTGTTTAAGGTTACATAGGTCCACATCCAAATATGAAAATGGGATGATAATGAGAATTCATATGCAAAGCTTGGGCTCTAAAGAGTCGATGTTAATGATCGCATTATTAGTATTAGAACATACACATACTTACATACACATATTTTTTGATCTAACTAACTCAAACCAGTAAGGAAAGTAGTAAAGTCGGACGGGGTCGACTATATGAAACCCTTCACCACTATGGGTATATTAAACAGGACTATTGTCATTAAACTGTATTAAATAAAATATGTGATATTTATCTAAATGTGAAACTACCTAGATCTATCCATAAACATATATATATATATATATATATATATATATGTATATTCGTTTGTTACAATGGGATAGAAGTATGTAAATCGACTTCAAACAAATATCAATAGGTCATCCATTGGGCTATGTCTGTACTTCTAGAAAACGCAACTTCGTTATTTTTGACAATTATTTTGATAATTTGAATTTTTTGTCGATACTTTGTTTCTTTGACTGCAATGATTAACGGTAACATGTTTATGTCAAATTCAATGGTCCTGGAGACAACAACAAATACACTAAATATTTCTTCTAATTATTTAGGCATTCTCTTTCTGCCGATCGAAAATCAAATTTACATCATTATTGAGTGTGGCATAAGTATTTTGACAAATCTTTAATTTAGTCATTATACAATCTTCTTTTGGTAAAAGTCAGTTTATTTTTATATTTTTAGAGCTCGGATAACCTATATAATATTTCCAACATAAAATTAGTTACTACCCATAAACGATATGGGAAAAGTAGCCGAAATAAGCTCTTTCATAAGATCGTCAATAGTTTCGAAGTTTAATTCTGGTGTAAGTGTTATAAATATAGGAAAATAATTTAATATATCGCGTCAAACTGTTTATTATCAAATAAATAAATTTAGAAACATTAATAGTGTACTAATGAGGATAGGAAAATTCTACGAAAATTTAGAGCAGACGTCACACTAAAGCCAAAAGATGCTGCAGCCAAAGCCAAAAGATGCAGATGCTCATTCAGCTAAATCAATAAGTGAAAGAACAATCCGTCGAAGCTTGAAATAATACAATTTTAAAACTTACATAAGCAGAGTTATCCCATATATTTCACACCAAAGCAAATTAAAGCGTTTGTCTTTTGCTTACAAGCCTGTTAAGTTCTGGAGTAACATTCTTTGGACAGATGAGAATACTTTCGAGTACAATTCTTCGAAAGGAAAATTTCTTGTTCGAATTCCACAACATGAACGGAGAACAAAGGCTCCAGTGTACCAAAAATTTGCTCATGATGGAGGGACTGTCATGTTCTGGGGGTATATTGCCCTTAATGGCCTCAGTATCTTTGTACCAATTGTCGGAACCATGAACCAAAATCAATATTTATTGATTTGAGGGACCACGTATTGCCTTCTGGACAGAAATTAATAGGGCGTCATTTTATTTTACAGCAGGACAACGCTCCCTGCCTGCGGAGTAATGTGATTAAGGAATATTTTAAAGATATGGATCTCAATGTGCTAGTTGGCCACCCCAAAGTCCTGATTTAAACGTTATTGAGAATGTGTGGGCGTATATAAAAAGAAAGAGAAATATTTCACTGAATAAAACTCGAGATGAGACTATTTCAAAGGTTACCGTTCTATGGAACGAGGTTCCTGCGGACTTGCTGAAAACGCTGGTGGATTCCGTACCCAGGCGGATCCAAATCTCTACATTAAACATGTATTTTGTTTTTATAGAGCTTTAAGCAATATTTATTAATCCTTTCTCCTTTGTCAAAATACTTTTGCCAAGCCATTAAAATGGTTATATGTAAAAACGTTAGTTTTTTAAATGAATTACTTTTTGGTTATATTTTTTAAATATGTATTTTAACTAAACATTACTAAAAAACAACGTGTCTCATTTGTATTCTCTAAAATAAATTTTTTTTTTTAAAAATAATTATGCCTATGACTGTAAGTTCGTTCAATTTCACGTTAAAGTTCCTTCGAACGTCTGTTAGGATACATATGTAGCATATACCCAAATTGATGACCTATATATCACATAGTAGGCCCAGTCTGACTTTACTACTACTTTACATTGTGAAACTCACAACGTTACCAAAATGCTGTGTTTTATTTTTACAAAAATTATGAGCCTGAATATGGGTATATTTTAAAAACTGTAAATAGATAACGACTTAAAAATTTGTCAGATAACCGTGGGTGTAAAAACACGTCATCTATGCAAAAATGAACATTTGACGATAAACGGAAACTCCACTTTCTACTGCATTTTCAAAATCAGCATATTGAAAAAAAAACAGTAATGAATGTAGTAAAGTCGGACTGGGCCGACTATATGAAACCCTTTACCACTTTGGGTATATTCCAAATATGTATCCTAAAAGACGTCGCCTTTTCGAAGGAACATTGACATGAAATTGAACGAACTTAAAAATGTGATTTTTATCTATATATAAACCGACTAACATCAACCCCTACACATGTCAATCTGCAACCTATGCTAATTTTTTAAATCGATTTAACCCTACGGTCAATAACCAAAAAAGTATACGTAGATCAATAACCGTGGTACATTTGTACCCATCCAAAGATAGCTCTGTAACTTATTAAAAAATTGGACTACCGTGAGGTTTTTTGTTTGAAATTAGTCTTTACGGATCTGATCTAGATGTAAGAACTCAAAATTATATATACATTAAAATAATATATACTTAAATCCATGCTTAAATGATAATCTATCTAAAACAATCGTAGTAAATTCCTTGTAGCTTTCGAATGGGTTAAGCTTTTTTAGTTATTTTTTTATTGGGATCTTATTTAGGTGTTCCTCAACCCCTCTGATTTTTGTGGCCCTAGACAACATGGGGCCATCAGGGCGACTCGTGGAAATCAGAAACTACCTTGGTTTTCCTTTGGTATACATGGATTAAAACAATTATTATTGCCAATTATTCACATTTTATGAGTTTAGAGATTGTGATTAGCGCACTTTTAACATTATTTAATACTTTAAAACGTTATTTAATGATAGTTTATATTTGTACGCCAATTTAGGATTGAAATAAATCAGACTAATTCGATTATAGAAACAGTTTAAGGCCCAATATGAAGAATAATGGGAAAATTACGGACAATAATCATTGTTTTTGTCCCTGTATACCAAGGGAAAACCAGGGTAGTTTCTGATTTCCACGAGTCGCCCTGATGGCCCCATGTTGTCTAGGGCCACAAAAATTTGCAGAGGGGTCGAGGAACACCTAAGTAAGATCCCAATAAAAAAATAACTAAAAAAGCTTAACTCATTCGAAAGCTATAAGGAATTTACTATGATTGTTTTAGATAGATTATCATTTAAGCATGGATTTAAATATATATTATTTTAATGTATATATAATTTTGAGTTCCTACATCTAGATCAGATCCGTAAAAACTAATTTCAAACAAAAAACCTCACGATAGTCCAATTTTTTAATGTGTTACAGAGCTATCTTTGGATGGGTACAAATGTACCATGGTTATTGATCTACGTAGGTAATAACTTTAAAAAATTGTAAAAATTATATATATGGAAAATATTTATAATTTTTTCTTCGGTTATGTGTGAAAATACCTCAAGAATGATTCCTCAAAATTTGATCCAAATATCTCCATTATTAAAAATTTTACAGCATTTTTATTCAAAAAAAGGTACAAATGTACCCGGTTATTGACCGTAGGGTTAAAGCAAACACGACACGCGCTATTCGGTATGTTGCACCGTTTAAAATTTAATCTCAATCAAACACACATTGATTATTTGGTGTACAATAAACATGAATAAGTCGAAATTATATATGGAAGCTATGATATATCTATATCTGAACAGATTTGAAGGAATCTTGCCAGATATTAATTTATATTAACTTCAGTACGTTGTGTCAATCGGCATAGCTAGGGGTCTTTAGTGCATCATTTACTTAAAATCGGACGAAAATATATATAGGAGGTGGTTGTAAATCTGATCCGATTTTCACGAAACTTTGCACACATCATTCTAGACGTAATTCAGTACGCTATACTAAAATCGAAAGATATAAGGGGCTTTGGTGCATCATTTACACAAAATGGGACGAAAATATATATGGAAGCTAGATTTAATCTGAACTGATTTACACGAAACTTTGCACACATTATTTTAACTTATATACCAACATTCGTGCAAATCAAAAGATTTGCAGGGACGATGAAGGTAGAATCTACTCCTCATTGCATTTGAATCTATATGTATATATATATATATATATATTTTTTGTTTGTACCCAAAAAACACTGAACAGATTTTACTTAAATGTTCCTGCGTCATGCGATCCCATGGAAGTAACATAGGTTAGACAAACTTTTAAATGTCCGCTTGGATGCGGAGTAATACCATCAAAAGTATTTATACATCTGAAAGAATATATATGTATGTACATTTTCTATGTGCGTATTTTAAAACTGGATGAAAATACGGATCATCCGGTGAGGATATATTTTGGGACGATAGGGATATGTATTGAAATACATAAAATTCATATGTATGTATTTTGAAAACACTGCTTTTAAGTTTCAAGAAAACAAAATTTACCACCATTACAGAAAACCGCTAATAATTCAATAACTTCTATACAAATATTGTCAGTTTTCAATCAGGAAGGCAGGAGAATACATGGATATTTCAAACATTTTTGTAGTAATAAGCATACAGAAATCCAAGGTTTGCCTAATCTTAAAATTAGTTTAAATTACAGCTGCTATTCAAATTTAACGTAAATAACATTGTCAGGGGCAGCGAAGTGCCACGGGTCCAGCTAGTATAACACTAAAACCTATGTACAAAACCTAAACCTGAAACATATATATATATATAGCCTAAAAAGAAAAAAAATCGAATAAAAACCTAAAATGATTTTTTAAAACAAACAAACAAAAATCTTCTCATTCTCAAAAAGGAAGAAAGCATAACTAAAAAACATTTGGTCCGTAGCGAGCCGAATATAAAACGGCATATACAGTAGAACATTTTACCAGGTTAACCTACTTTATGAAGATTTATTTGACATATATATGCAAAGGAATTGACCATTGAAACCCACTGGGTTAACGAAATCCGGTTAAATGTAAACGTACTATAAGTAAGGTTAACCCTACGGTCAATAACCGGGTACATCTGTACCTTTTTTCGAATAAAAATGCTGTAAAACTTTTAATAATGGAGATATTTGGATCAAATTTTGAGGAATCATTCTTGAGGCATTTCCATAATCGAAGAAAAAAATTATAAAAATGTTCCATATATATAATTTTTACAATTTTTTAATGTTATTACCTACGTAGATCAATAACCGTTATACATTTGTACCCATCCAAATATAGCTCTGTAACTCATTAACAAAATGGACTATCTTGAGGTTTTTTGTTTTAAATTAGTCTATACGGATCTGATCTAGATGTAGGAACTCAAAATTATATATATATATATATATATATATTAAAATATTATATATTTTAATCCATGGTTAAATGATAATCCATATAAAACAATCATAGAAAATTCGTTATAGCTTTCGAATGGGTTAAGCGTTTTTATTTATTGTTTTATTGCGATCATATTTAGGTGTTCCTCAACCCCTCTGCAAATTTTTGTGGCCCTAGACAACATGGGTCCATCAGAGCGACTCGTGGAATTCAGAAACTACCCTGGTTTTCCGTTGTATACAGGGAAGGAATTAATTAAAATTACCAAACACAACGAACAAAATCCCAGGAGGAAAATCAGTCCGGAAAACACGAAGCGAACGGATACCGAACCACAACTCAACAGATACAACAGCAACAACAACCCAGACCCAAAAACACAAAGTGAGTACTTTGTTGGAAATTTATTCTTTCTCGACACAAAAGGAGTATACGGTGATCAGACAGATTTATATTTATATATATATATATATATATATTCAATACCTAGTTCATACATATGAACTACATATATATATATATATATATATATATATTTATATCAATATATATATGAAAGTTTCAATCCTTACTCCACCCCAACCTGATACGGACATTAGTTTAGTTAATCGTTGGAAGCGAGTCAAGGCGATTTCTCATTATTTTTGTAATCGATGGAAACTAGAGTATTCAAATGTGCTTCACAGAGGCACTAAATGAAAATACGAAAAGGGTAATGTTAAAGAAGGGGACTTAGTGGTGGTAAAAGACGACAGGTAGCTCCATCAATGGAAGTTAGTTTGGATTCAAAAAACATACCTAGGGACTGACCGAAATACAAGGGTTGTAGACATTCGGAAGGTTGGTGGCGAAATAAGCAGACCAATCACAAAAATAGTCAAATTGTTCTCCGACTGACTACTCGGTCATCACATAAAAGAAGAATTTTGTACCCGCATTCCCTTGCTCTTTTCAGACATGGCCACCTATTTGCCCAATCAAGACTGGAGACTAGCCGAACGCAGCTCCAGTCCCAGCAGAGCAGCGCGCAATTCCAAAAGAGAAGGCCGCAGCCCGACCCGTGCTAATCGGCCCAGTTCCACCAATAGCAGACGACGAAGCCAGTCCAATGACCGACCCAAGGCCTGCCCATACAGACCTAGCTTTTGAAATTATCATGTGGTTTATGTTAGGAGGACCATGCGCTGAGCTCCTGATTCCAGAACCAAACACCGTTTCAGCGATTCGAAACGGTCGAGCGTCGGGGGTACTGTCGCAATTGTTTGGCGAGAAGCCATTTGGCCCCCGACTGCGCATTCTTGGTTGGCTGCCGGCGATGCAATGACGGTCATCATACCCTTTTGCATGGGGCCTCGCAACTGGAAAAAATGCCATTAAACATTAAGTCTATAACCGCTCCAGCGTTCGCGTGGCATTTGTACCTACGGCCATGGTGCGCATAACAGCGGAAGGGATCGACGTTTTCACCTACGCAGCCTTCCGTAGGATTGGTTTGCCATCGAGACACTACCATGGGGAAAGATTTACTTCCTTTACCATTTCACCCCGCCGACAAAGCAGCATTTGACGCTGATACTGAATGCCCTCATCATCGATGACCTGCAACGACGCATATACTCCGACTCGATTCTTGAGAATTCAACTAGCAGATTCACAAGCAAAGTGGGTTCTAGACAAATCACAGAGAAAACAGTGAACGTCAGTACAGTGAATTACAGCGAGCAATTAAAAATAAAACTACAACATAAAAGCTGTTGTACCTTAAATCATCTAAACCCTATTTCTAAAACTTACAACTAATGAAATTCAACTTATACTAATACTGAAGTTAAAACTAAATTAAAACTTATATTAAGACTAAAACTTACAATACCTAAAATCTATATTGAACTAAAACAAAGAAAAAATTGATATATATATATATATATATATACTAGCCGGCCCGGCAAACGTTGTCTTGCATAGCAATATTGATGATGTATTATTCACATAACGATATCCCAATATTAAGTTATCTTTAAAATAGTGCTCTGAAATTTTCACATACATTGAAATTGCGCAGAAAGTGTCCGTACCAAATATTATCAATATTGGCCCATGTTTCGGTTTGCAGCCCATATAATGGTAGCCATAAACATTCGGTATTTTGAAGATCTTGGACACGGTTTTAAACAGAATTGTTTTTAGTTTGAGCAGAAAATCTCACTACATAAAATTATCAATATTGGCCCAAGAATCTGGGTAACCCCTTAATATTCGGTATTTGGCTGTAATTTTACATTTTGGATGATCATTGTGTAGAAAATGTTCCTAACAAAATTTACCGAAGCTTCCGAAAAGTCTCCATATAATGGAACTAAACATTATAGAATGCTTTGGGTAATTAATTCTTTTATTTGGTGAGTCCAAAATCTCCTTACAAAAAATTATCAATATTGGTGCAAGTTTGCGGGTTGCACCCATATAATGGTATCCCCCATAATTTCTCATGTTGTGTAAAATCTTACTACCAAAAATTAATATGTCTCCATTCCCATTGTTGTAGTTAAAATAGTTCATTCATTATAAAGTATTAAAAAGACATTGACCGAATTTCCTAATAGAGTTGGCTATAATTAGGCATAACGAATTCCTGTGAATAAAAAACATCATTCCAGGAATTTTGCAGTACAGCTTAACGTTAAAAAATTACGCATTTACTGAACAATAGTGTAACTATCACAGAGTCACTATCACAAAGGATCACAAAAGTAAAGAAAGTTCTCGCGCACCTATCGGTAATCGAATCTTAATCCTTTCAGAAACTTAATTTGTGACAAAATTTAAAATTTATCAAAATTAAAAAAAAAATTCTGACAAAAAAGCAAATTAAATGTATGAATCTACATTTTATTTAGAAAACATTTGTATGGGAAATATAAAAGTCAGTTTTTTAGAGATTTCCCGGCATTTATTCGATCTTTTCTCACCTTTTAAACCTTCCCTGAAGCTCCACGAACATTTCAAGGCTAAGATAAGAAAAATCCGTTCAGCCGTTCTCGAGTTTTAGCGAGACTAACGAACAGCAATTCATTTTTATATATGTATATAGATAGAGATATATAACCAATGTACTAAACCTAAACCTGAAACATATATACAGTATTTTTCGGTTAATTGCACATCAAAATTTGCACAAATTTTTGTTCAATTAACCGAGGAACCAATTATCCGAACCCGCTTAATTGAATAGTTTGTTCAATTACAGTAATCACGTATAATTGGAACTACAAATGATTTAAAAAAAATCAATGTCAAATACAAATTACCCTTTCTCTCAGTTTTTCCTTAGCAATCAACATATGTTTTGAATTTGTAGAGATGCCACCTAGTCTTTTTCACAAATTATGTCAAATATGTATGTAAAAATGACAGATTATTTTTCAATTATTATTATGCAATTAACCGGTGAAAAGTATAAGGAAATTTATTTTTGATGACATGAATTTTGAACCAATTAAGCGGGAAAATCAATTAACAGGGTTTAATTATCCGAGAAAATTTACATGTATTTTCCTATGAAATATTTTTTGCCCCATCATGTGGTTCAATTAAGCGTGGAAACCAATTAACCGTAGGGTCATTTAACCGGAAAATACTGTATATATACATATATATACATATGAAACCTAGCCAAAAAAGGTAAAAAAATAAATAAAACACTAAAATGAATTTTAAAACTAAACAAAACAAAAATCTTATAAATTGAAAAAAAGGTTAAAAGTGTAACTCCGAAACAAGCAGTATGCCTAACCACAGACGGCTGACCTCTAGAACGAATTGTTCTTATTTATTTAGCAATTTCTGCGCATTATATTGATAAAGGCGAACTGAAATAAAATTTGCTATCGTGCGTAGAATTTTCCGAAAGACACGCCGCTGAAAATATTTCAACTGATATAAAGGAGGTGATAATTGAAATTGGAATATATAATAAAATATCAGCCGTTTTGCAACGAATGTGTCTGCTGCTGTACGAATTTTGAATTGGCGTTGGGTCGGATGTTTGCACACTCCTTAAATTTAGTTGTAAATAATGCATTATCAAATATACTAGATATATTGATAAGAGAGCGCAACGTTGTAACATATTTCCACAAAGGCCAAATGCATTGAATAAATTGTCCGATACGCAAAAGGCAATGGATTTCCTATACTAAAGTTGAAACAAAACATCGAAATAAGGCGAAATTCAACTTATGACATGTTGGAACGGATTCAAAATGTTAAAAATGCCGTCATACCAACATTATCTTTAACTCGGCCTGATTTATCCATACCATTTGAAGATTGGGACATAATTAAGGAATTTATCCCGATATTGAAGCCATCTTACCAAATGACTATAGAGATATAGGCAGAATAGTCTGTAACACTCTCAAAAGTTTTAGTCCTTTCAAATATAATTGAACATTCAATTGCCAGTATGTCGTCCAATGAAATCGAGGTTTGGAGACTATGAAAAAAAACTCTATACTGAAAGTGTAATTTTGGACCCTCGATTTAAAAGAAAGGCCTTTAAGACTAATTCATCGTATGAAGTCGCTGTTAAAAACCCGAGGGACAAATATGTAGCGTGAAATTATCGAACACTGAAAATATTAGCCCAGCAGTGCAAGAAAATAATACTGAAATTGATTGTAACGCCGGATTATTGGAAATTTTTCAATGATGATTTAAACAAAACAGCAATGCCCGAGAACAATACTGCAGCGGCTATTAGATAATTTAACATATATCTCAATGAAGAGTACATCTGTCGAAAAATGAACCCATTACACTGGTGGAAAGAAAGGAAGAATATAAACCCCCGCGTTTATGTACTAGCTCTGCGACGACTGTATATTCCAGCATCGTCCGTTCCATGCGAACTGATCTTTTCAGCCACTGGCAAAGCTTGAAAAATAGTAACTGAACAATATTATTTTCACCATAACGACGAAGAATGCAATCCTAATAAAACCAAACATTGGCCGATGCCTAAAAGACTAAAACACATATAGAGTTTCTTAAAAAGCGGTTCTGGTATAATTGAAAAATTTGGTATTTCGTGTATTTCTGTGAACCGATCTGAAAAATGTGTTAAGTTAATGTTACTGATTTTTTTTTTTTTTAATATTGATACTGACACCTGGACATTTTGGATTTTTATTCTACATTTCACAAATTTCAATTAAAATGTTGTTATTTACCAATTTTTATTAAACGTCAATAATTAAATTTATTTACATTTTTCTTTTAGTTTTGACTATTCATATATATTTGCATATTTGCATTCATCAACGAATAAAGAGATATTCTAATGAACTGTCTCGGAGTCGGAACTAAATGGAGCAAAGGAACTTTATTAAGGAACTAGTTCCTTCCTATAAAAGAACGAGAAATATCGATCCGCTCCGTGAACTAGATTGTCCAATTCTAATAAATCCTGGCGCCATACACCAGTGAATTAGGTAGTGGAAATAGGTATAACATTGAAGTGCAAGTGTTTTGTATGATGTAATAGGTAGCAGTAAAATTCAAAATAATAATTATTTAAGAAAATATTTGAGAATTTTGGATATACAGTCGAGCTAAATTTCTTTTATAACGAAGTTCAAAATTTCAGTAATTATAAAATGTAGTATCATGCAGTCATATGTTTCCAATTTTTTCAGAAATTTACCTTTCAAAATTTAAATGAAAATATCTTCCTTCGAAATGTACACATATCATGTGTTCAGTGGCCAAAATGGCTAAATCATTTATAGTTATAAATATTTTGAAGTTCGCTGCTTCTAAAAATTGTAAATATATGTAGTAACAACCATGGTTAAATCTTGAGAGCAATGTTCAGCGTAAAAAAATATATTTTGTTAAAATTATTGAAAATATGCCAATCGATTGGTACTGACACAAAATACCGAATATTGGGGAATATGTCCAGCACAGTTAAACTTGGCGTTAACATTACCGGTCCCTTGCAGTAGCTGTAGTATCTAAAGAAACTAATATACACCCATGTGCTGCATTTCGAGTTTGCTCGAATGTGAAACATTTTCCCAAATTTGGTGTGCTCCATTCCGGTTTGTTTTAGTTAAATTTCTCAATAACTTTACATATATATTAATTTTACCTATAGGGGGAAACACAAGAACAGTACACAGGATAACATTTTTCTAAATTTTATGCGAAACAACCAGGACCAGATGGGATTAAAAACACCAAAAGTTTCGGGACTACAAAAATAACCTGTGACGTGGATAAAGAAAATGTCAATTTCTCTACAGAACCAGCATCTCCACAATCTTCCTCGTCCTTAATGTCTCCACGGCCATCGACCTCCAAACGAGCTAGGAATGAGGCTGATGTAAGCGAAATATTCGAAGAGATTGTTCAGTCTTCGCCCTCGCGACCTTCAAACTCCAAGCGTCCACAAAATGCCTCTGATTTAACTGCAGTCGTAGAAGAAGAGAATAAGCTGTTAAAAAATATTGGAAATAAGCTTGCTGAAATCGTCAAATGCAAGGAAGAAGATCAGAAGCATTTTAAAAGCACTGACACTATTCTATCGGATATTCGTTGCATTAAAAAAGAAGAAATTCAAGAATTGAAGAGGCATAACATACAAATTGAGCGAAGTTTAGCAACCAAAAATGAAATAAAGCTCAAATTTCTGGAGCTGGAGCAGCTTAAACTTGATATGACAACAAGCTCAGACCATTTTTAACATCTGTGCAGCTATCCAATGTTTCAAATGATCTCTGTGTACTTTTTTAAAAGTATGTAACATTTTATATACACATGAATTACATTCAGTGTTGCCAATTTAGCACTTTTAGTGCTAGATTTAGCACTTTTTAAACTCGTTTAGCACCAAAAAAAGTTATCTAGCACCTAGCACTTTTTTTAGCATTTTTTTATTTTTCAGTAATTTTTTATAATTTTTGTTTCATCCCAACAAATTTTCCCGTTTTTCGATTTCATATTGACGCATTGAAATTTCCCTATGTTTCACGCGTTGAATTTGATTTTCCAATGTTAAAAAAGTGACAGTAGATTTGTAAGCAGGTAGTTCATATGGTGACTATGACATTGTCTGCTAGTAGATTGTTTATTTGAAAAAACCAAATAAAGCGGTCCATTGAAATTTTCTGAAAATAAGTTTTTTAATGCACCGGCCATCCTGAATGCCAAGTTAAAACCACTTAAGAGTACCGAACAGGACCAAAATAGAAAAATGTCGGCAAACATATATTTTTATACCCTTCACCACACTATTTTATTTATTTGTGCATATGTTTGTAACAGGCAAAAGGAAACGAGATAGACACACGGTTCATTTTGAGAATATGCATTGAATCACTTTTTAAGCCGATTTATGCATGTCCGTCCGTCTGTCCATGTTAAATTGTAAACAAAGTACAACTCGCATTTTTGATTCGAATTGGATTAAATTTGGCACAGCTCATTTATTTGTGGAAATAGGTTCAGATGTAGATATAGATTTCATATATATTTTCGTCCGATTTAAGGTAAGGCCCTATATATCTTTCGATTTGCACGAAATTTGTGCATAGTGATTAAGCCTAGAAAGACGTGTGTTAAATTTCGTGAAAATCGGTTAAGATTTAGATATAGCTCCCATATATATTTCCGTCCGATTTAATGTAAATGGTGCACCAAAGTCCCTATATATCTTTCGATTTGCACGAAATTTGGCATAGAGTATTGAATTAAGTTTGCAATGATGGGTGGTGAGTTTCGAGAAAATCGGTCCAGATTTCGATATATGTAGCTCCCATATAAATTGTCGTGCGATTTTATGTAAATGGTGCACCAAAGTCCCTATATATCCTACGATTGGCTTGAAATTTTGCATATGGTACTGCAAAATTTCAGAAAGATCTATGTTAAATTTCATGAATATCGGTTCAGATTTAGATATAGCCGATTTTAGGTAAATAGTGCACCAAAGTCCCTTTATATCCTTCGATTTGCTAACCTCCAAAATCCCGAAATACGAAATTACAGTTACTTTGGGATAATGGGGTGCTGCCGTTAACCAGCAACCCCTAAATATGTACATATATTAATAATTTCTGATAAGGAGATTTTTTACTCAATTTGAAATATCAAATTAAAGCCAATTCGATTTTAAAACGTGTTTATGAGGGCTACGTTTAAAAGTGGACCAATGTTGATAATTTTTAGTAAGAAGACTTTCTACACAGGGAGAATCCGAAATACAAAACCGCATATTAGGTTGAAAATGTGCCCAAAACCTTAAAAAATCAAATATTGGGTATGGTATACACAAAAAAGACCAATATATTTAATTTCCAATACCAAATGTCCTAGGAGTAGTGCAATATATGGGCAAAATTCCAAAGCTCTGTTTTCAATATTGCGACCTCAATCGAATGGACATGGCTAAATCGACAAAGAATAGCCTTTAAGAAAAATGGGGTCTCTGATGAATATTTCATTATTACATATTAACAATTTTATTCATTTAATTTTTAGCACCTTTTTCTGGCACTTTTTTAAATTTTCTAGCACTTTCTAGCATTTTTTTCAACAAAATCTAGCATTTTTTCTCAACAGAGTTTTGGCAACACTGATTACATTTAAGTTTTTTTTTACGTTTATTACCTTCAGTGAATTTGAAGACTGATTTTTTTTTGTGTTTTTAATAAAATAATTTATGTAATTAACTTAAAATTATAATCTGCTGGTGTTTCTTATTGAACTCGCAATATTATTCCTTATGGCTCTACTCTCATTTCTGCTATCCATTTCCTCCAGATTATGATAATTTTCCTCCACTTCTGGTTCAGGGACAAATCCTTCTTCAAAGGGGATGTTATGCAGCGCACAGCAAACGTTAACGATTTGCACAACCTTTTCGGGACTGTAATGTAAGGCATTGCTTTGTAAACATCGAAATCTACTTCTAAGATTTCCAATAGTCCTTTCAATAATGTTTCTGGCAGATGTGTGCACTTTATTATATTGATGTTGACAAGATCCATGCTCCACTTGTTTATAGGGCGTCATCAAAAATGGTTCTAAAGCGTAACCACTGTCTCCTAGAAGCCAACTATTGTGCATACCATTTGCTCTTTTGTTAATGTAATGCTGCCTAGCGGCACTCATCTGCCAAATAAAAGCATCATGGCTGGATCCTGGTCTGCAGCTGTCCACAACTCGAATTCTCATTTTATAGTCACACACCAAACAGAAACAGAAAAATTAGTTTTACGATTATCTACATTGTTGTCCTTACAATCATTGCATTTATACTGAAGTATCCTTTTCTATTGTAGTATAAAGATGAGTCTTCATGTGGTTGAACTATTCGGATGTGTGTTCCATCTACACAGCCTATAACTCCAGGAAAGCCAAAATTTTCATAAAAATGCAATTTGGATAACCTCATTTCATCTTCACTCAAATTAATGTTTATCCACGCTGCACACACTTTGTCTTCCAGGATATTCATTACTCTCCACAATATTTTACACATTGTTGTGCGATCGACACTTATATTTCATTTGTCACTACCCTCTGAAACCCACCAACAGCCAGAAATCTTAAGGTAGCTGCTAACTGCAGGCTTTCGGAAATGGAACCCTTGTGTAATAAGCAATTAATAAGCCGGCAGGCATTTTTTTTCTTAATTTTGTTGGTAAACAAATTGCAAATTCCAATGAAACATATGTTTTTTATTGAACACATTTCGTAACATATTGAACACAGCTATGCTTTCGCTCGAAATTGAGCACACCATTTTGCACAACATGGGAATTTAAAAAAGTATGGGAATTCAAAAACTCTCGGAACATGTCACATGGGCCATAAAACTAGTTCCTGCGCTCTCTCTTTTTACAATAAATTGAATGAATCTTAATACATAAATGAAGCGCTTACAGACTGATTTCAGGAGGCACTTTATACTAAATTTGAAAAGGAAAGTGTGTCCTTTTATGAGGCAGAAAAACAATAGTGCATGTGAAACTTCATTTATCGGGGAATTAATTTGGAAGAAAAACAGAATAAATAAAATGTTCCTCATTTTATTTATTCTTCTCATTGAACAAGAGCCATAAACCGCCCACCCGAATATGATACTCTAAGCGGTGGATAAGGCACTGCGTGAATTCATCTCCTCTGTCATTACCTTCGGATAAAGATCCACTTCGGTGACAATATCGATGCCGGCAGATTTGTGGACGTCGGAATCGGCGAACAACAAATGAGGGAAGTGTTTATGGTAGTTTTCTTTATATATATATATATATAGGTATAAATAAATATAAATAAATAAAATTAAAACATAACAAAATGTTAGTAATACATTTTTAGATTTAAATCATCGGATCAACGACAAATAAAAGTTTTGTAGCGTCAAATTCATTTGAAGATTTAGTGAATAGATCATTTTGGCCTGATGGTGTATGGGTAAAGGAATTTTTTTTATAACACAGTAACTGCTCAAAAAAATAATAAAACCTTTGTCTATACTATACCAAAATGTGACAGGTCTTAATAAAAAGCGTAAAAATGTTTATTTAAATCGTAAACAAGCTTAGGACTTGGTATGGATGCTTTTTGGGACACTATATTTGATCGATGTTTACTACAAATAAATAATACAAGAAATGGCAATAACAGAATTCTTGACTTCGGGTTTGTTTTTCTTTCGCATTATCTATATGTTCTCTATTTGCAGAACATGAAGATAAACTTAAAACAATGTCAGTTACAGTTCTAAAAGTAATTTTTAATAGAAGGCCAGCTTGGTCTACTACTAATTTTAAACGTTTATGTTAAAGTTTCTTAACATTATTAATTAAAAAGTTCAAAAAAGCAATACGCTAATTATTAAAAAGCTAGACATAAAAACAATATCGAGAACTTAAGTGTGCTTATATTAACGCGAATGTAGCTGATAATATTAGAGATAATGTTGGTGATCGTTGGTGCTGTGTTGTCTGTAGGAAACTCTTAGCCGATTTTGTAAAAGACTTGCAATCGGAGCTTGTATCCATGAAGAGGGATTTTATATTACGGTCAAGTCGTTTTGAGAACATGAACTAACCTGGTTGATAAGAACCAGGAACTATTCGTAAAGCCTCTGTTTCTACTGAAAAATCTACTCATAGTACAGAGGAGTTGTCAGTTCCTATATCTAGTGCGTCTTCCGGGGCTGCCTATGGCAATTCCCGACTACCCACGCAAGAACCATCATCAATGGCCATTATCAATGTCATGGAATGGTATTGATTTAAATTACTATATCAAATCAAAAATCTATGATAATTACTTGCATAGATGCTGCAAGCTTCGATCGGCATACTCTGAAAGTAGTTCATCATTTAAAACATGTGTTCATAATGATATATTACCAAACTTGGTATCGAAATATTATGCTCCTAGAGCGTTTAATAAAGAATTTCAGATAATTTATTTCATTTAACTTAGACTTATTTACCATTTGCTATCAGAATGTAAATTAAACACAAAACCATTTAGTTTATTTACTATTAACATTGGTATTGAATTAAGTATTTTTGTATTCACTGAGACTTGGTTTTAAACAGTGTAATTGTGTGTTCAAAATATCAGATATTAGAAAATATCGTATTGAAAAAAAATGTGGCGGCGTAATTATTGCAATTGATGCCATATTTTCCAATAAATTAATTGAATAAAATTGTTTTTCTGACATAGAATTTGTCTGCTTATCAACTGAGTAGGGTAAATTTAAATTATTCGTCACTTTCTCGTATATACAATACTCATAACAATTTGATATTTATACTCAGCAATAAACTCATTTATTAATGTTATGAATTATTTCGAGAGAATATTAGTTATTAGTGATTTGTAAAATGGCTCACATTTCCAGGTTCAGAAAGTTTATCGTCGTTGATAGCTAATGTAAACCAATATACATTTGATATTGTTAATATAAATTAATCTTCTTCAAATAAATAATATTTTGAATTTTTATCATAAAATCCGTGATTTAGTGTTTGTAAATTTTACATTTTTACATTTTACATGTTTAAATAAATTTATTTCAGAATGTGTTCTAAATATAATAATAATAAATTCTGATATTCATATCCATTGATTTTGCATGAGTTATCAATTATAAAAAATCTAAATTAAAAAATCTGGGTCTTCTATAGACTACGCTAATTATTCTGTTGCTAGGTCCAAATATACCATGTTCATTGGAAGAAATGTTTTATACACACGTTGCACAATTAAGTGATGTTCCAAAATGGTCTGAAAAATTAATTACTGTTGTTATTTCACACAATACATTTTAAATCCATATCAACATGGCTTTCGTAGTGGTCTTTCAGCAAATCGAACTGACACCATTTATACAGACTTTAGTAAAGCTTTTTATAGGGCTAACCCTGAAATCTTACCATATGAATTAAATTATATGGGTTTCAGTATAAACTTAGTGAACAGGATGTCATCTTATTTGTATCTAGTTTTGTTTGAAAGATGTTTTTAAAAATTGATTAACGTACCTTCAGGCTTGCAAACTTCTGTAGTACATTCTAAATTGTTAATTTATTCATTACCCATATTTCTGAGAAACAAGCCAATTTACTCCAAAATGATTGAAATATCCTTTTTCAATGGTGCAGACATGGCATAATTATGGAAGATAGTATGGCAACACTTTTTTATTTGTAATCAGTCTGTCAATTTCAAATTACATGAAAAATAAGTTCCATAAAATGGTAGGCATGTCGATTGGCATATTTTTTTTAAAAAAAAAATTATATTTTCTAAAGCTTTAATATATATTATGATGGACAAATCGTTATATAATTGTACATAAATATGCATGCTATGTAAGGACATGGATATATTGCTATCTGGACTACTAGTCAACAGTAAATATCTTAATTTCTTGATGCACATTGTTCTCAAGGTATAGCTATGGTTGTTAAACTTATATTTACAGATTATATAGGCAGGAAACTTCAAAACATTAAACAATATTAATAATTAAGCCATTTTTGCCACTGAATACATATTTTCCGAACATTTTGAAGGAGGTTTATCTCATTTAAATTTTGAAAGCTGAATGTTGTCAAAAGTTAAATTATGAAAAAATTGGAATCATATGTCTGAATGAGACTACCTTGTATAGTTATGCCATGTGGTGCAGATTAAAATGTATGGATTTAAATTTAAACAAATGTAGAAATATGTGTTTTCTAGAAACTCTTCTTTGATAAGGCAATACAATATTAACTGTTCAGTTTTATCGACAGTAGAATAATTCGTGCATCTCGGCATTTAATGGATGCAAATTATGGTGTATTATAGTAAACGTCCTACTGAAAGGTCTTCTCGGCAGAGATCAAATAAAGCAGTTAATGGTGTGGCTGGTTCTGATGCGTACACTTCGGTAAATTTAAGAAATGTACAGACAAATGCCCAACTGTGAAATGTCTATGTAGGGAATCCCCAAATTTGCTAGACAGATTCATTGATGCTAATTTAATACTACATTTGTTCATCTTGGATTTCAATAGAAAACATGGCCATATGTTGATATATTTCCGAATATATTTGATGGTTTTCAAGGAATTGCAGTGCGAGTGGACTTCTTCCGTTGTCATTTTTAGCAGATTGATCGCAGAATCAACTACTGTTGTCTGCTATATGACTAATTCTTTTAAGTTATGCTTGTTGGCCAAGAGGTTATTCACATAGTTTCGCATTGCCGCGCGATCTTCGTCCATCACTCCGAAAGCCCAATGCTGAAAAGCGCCTACGAACTTCAATGGCGCTCCTCTTCTTTAATGTCTATCTTCATTCATAAATAAACGGTTATTGGCCTTTATTTTACGTATTACAACTGACCAGCATTGATCTTCAAATGTTTGGAGTCTTGGACATATTTCTTTTGATGCGTTTTAGCAATCTTTCTACAAACTCCAACATATCCAAATAGGGTTTAATTTCCATAAAGACGAGGCCATATAAATGTGGGATGTAGGATCCAAATACACTGCTAAGGTATTATTCATTTCTTGTACGATTGAGGCTTTAGTCCCAGTAATCTTGGTAATCTTCGTGTCCTAACGGACATAATTTATGGGCAGTTCTATTCAATTCTCCGTTTTCTGTCTTTACTATCGCCTCTCTTACCACTCCATCGTTGTTCTTATTGTATATCGGTGACCTTAGCTAATGGCCAGCGAGGTGGGTGCGTTTCTTTATTTCTCAATATCACCATTTACGCCACCTCGAGATTCCGATATATTTCTAAATTTCGTTTTAGCTTGAAATGATATCATAGTTGCATATACAACTACCTGATCGGTAGTTACACCAGGAAAAGGAGCAGTATCCTGTAATGCCGGAACTGCGGAGTTATAGGTGTCTGTTGTTGTGTAATTGACTGATGTTCTGCTGGTTGTTGATGATGATGTACCACATCCGTTGTTACTGTAGCATCCTCTGGTTGTTCTGCTGCAGGGACAACCAAATATTGTCATTTTTTCCTTCCCTTCCTTTAAGGACGAAGGTATCTATAAGTATTAATTTGATAAACTGAATCCTAACCCTAATTGTAGGACAAAGAGTGACCCTCACCTAAAATTTCAAGATTCTAGCTTCAGCCGTTTCGTCTGGGCGTTGAATTGTTAAATCTGTCAGTCAGTCAATCACTTTACTCTTTTATTAGTATAGATAAATCTCTTACTTCATTCCAGGTGCTACTGACTTCAAATTAAGAACTGAATTCGGCTGAGTAGAAAGAACTTAATTAAAACATTTCAGTTGATCTTTTTTTCATTATTTTTTTAATTTAGTCTGAAATGAAATGAAGAAATTGAAATATTAAACCTAAAATAAATTACCAGCCCTAGTTAAATGTCCTGTAAAAATATCTAAAAGCTACCAAAAATTGAATAATAAAAGCCACTATGAAACTAAATTAAATACTAAACAGAACAAAACTGTCTTTCTATTAAAATGGAAATCAAGGGTGAAAAAATAGAAAATGTTAAACGTACAAAAGCTAAAGTTAAAAACATTTGGAGATATATATATATATATATATATTGGAAAAATAATAAGGCGAAAATATATATGTACAGCAGCGGCAGAAAAAAATATTTTAGAAAAAAATTGTAAATACAATAGCAAAGAAAATGAAGTGACAGTGGAAAAAATTATAGTGCAACACATACGTGCATATATACATATATATACCTATATATATTTATATATACATATGGAATTGTTAATTTAAATTTTTTCCCCTTTCTAACAAAATCACAACAACAAAACTAAAAAATAAGAAAAAAGCAAATGATTAAGAAAAAAGAAAAGAAAAAAAGCAACAAATACAAAAAACCTCAATGTTACAACACAACCACAAACCACACCAGAGGAAAACCAGCCCGAGATGGACGGACATCGACCCAAACCCCAGGAATAAAACAAAGGAGCCCAGACCAAAGGACACCCAAAGTGAGTACTTGTTTGAAATTTTCTTCCCTCTCGACATAAAAGGAGTATACGGCGATCAGACAGATTTTTGATATTTTCGCTGACCCATATACTCAAGTCGTACAGTGTACTACAACAATTCTGGCCACCACGGTTCAACAGGTTGGGAAAAGACCTATTTTTTGTTGAAATAGACCCCGACAACAACAAACAAAGACCCGTTGGTTGTGGACAGACGTTTTTGCAGTAGCCTAGTATATAGGAAAATTAACGTTTTCTATCTACTCCTTTGGAATTGCTGTATATAAACGCCATATTTTCAGCATTTAATGGCGCCATCGGGAAATATTGTTTTTTTCATTTCTTGGCTTTGGTTGAGACAACCGTTTCCTTCAGGATATTGAAACAGCCGAATTCACCAAAGATTCGTAGGAAACAATTTTCGAAATTTTGCAAGTCAAAATTTCACTAAAATTTTAACTTCTTTACCAATTTAGTCCTTTACGTTGGGCTACTTTCTCATTTTTGACATAAATCAAAAATTTTTTGAAAAGACTCAAGCCCAATCTTTAAAATGGACAAAACTTTGTGCGATAAATTCGCCAATTGCGTCAATGGCCTTCAGGATTATATTTCTATATTTTCAATTACGAACCCGGATGATACCATATATACGCTGGAAACTACTCGGATGGAATTAAACTCCACATGGGACCAGGTTAAGAGGGCTTACGTGGATTGCCGAGACCATACTCCGGAGAAGGAAGAGAAACACATCGACAAGAACAAGTTAAGGAAACATTATATGGAGGCAATGGACGTTTATAAAAAGGCGCTGAGCGCAATGAAATTGCAGATCGAAACAGCGCTGGATAACCAAACATTGGAAAAAACAAAAAGGGAGTCAGAGAGGTCACACCCGCCATTTACATCAGGAATTCAAAATTGAGCAAGGTTGAAAAATTATTCCATCTGACACAGAAAACTTCTGGAGAAGCAAGAGAGATCATTAGTAACGTTCCACTCACCAACGATGGATTTGACTTAGCATGGAAAAATCTCATTGATCGCTATGAGAACAAAAGGATGCAAGTCAATGAATTAATCAAGACTCCTTTTAATTTGCCAAATGTTTCAACTGACTCAAGTCAAACTATACAGAAGCTGCAGCGCACTGTGTATAGCTGCATTCAAACTTTGGAGACCCTCGATGTCGATGCTAAAGGATGGGATCCTGTTTTAATCTATATTTGTTACCCGGAAATTTCCTGGAGGAGTTCGAGAATTCACTAACGGATTGCAAGCTTATTCCAACATGGGAACAATTTGATGCTTTTTTGAGAAACAAGTTCAAGACAATGGAATCGGTGGGGAACATAAAACCGTCCACATCAAAAAACAATCAATCAAAACCATCTGGGAACAACAAACCTAGATTTTTTAACTCTTTTCAAACAAATGTTTCGAAAAATGGCAACAACTCTGGAGGAAAACAAACTCACTACACGCAGCCTCAATCAAATAGGGCCCCTAGTCCTCAACAATGCAAATTACGCAAAGCCAATCACTTCATAAGGGATTGCAACGAATTTTTGAAAAAGAATGTGAATAATCGAATTCACTTGGTGAAAACCCCACACTTATACTACAATTGCTTGTCATCCAACCATGGAGTAAGGGCCAGCAAAAGTCGCTTTAGTTGTCGAACTTGTACAATGAGACACCACACTTTGTTACAAAAAGGAGCGGAAACCTAATCAACAAACACATACCTAGCTCGAGTGGAAGCACAACCTAGTAACAGTGCTGCCGCTCTTACAAATCAAATACAGTCCACTACGAATCAAGAACCAACTACTGTCACTACTTTGACCATTCAGGATACACACGTTGAGACTCAACAATCTGGAGGAACTTTACTTTTTACAGCAATCGTACAAATTGAAGCCAAAGGACAACTTTACGATGCCAGAGCACTCATTGACTCTGGATCACAATCAACATTTATCTCGGAAAAAATGAAGAACCTTTTGAAACTGCCAACTCGCAGCAACTTGTTCCATGTAACAGGACTTAGTCAATTTGTTTCGGAAACTTCAACGAAGTCTTGCTTATTCACGATTAGATCCAAATACGAACCTAGCTTTAAACTGAAGGTATGGGCTCCAGTTTTACGAACGTTACCTTTGAATCGACCACCACAAAACTTAGATAAATCACAACTTAGAGACATTACATCATTGGAATTGGCTGACCCGAAATTCTACATTAGTCAACCCATTGACTTACTTGTTGGAATGGACTTCGGACCATTAATATTCACAATTGGAACACCAATGAAAATATTTGGATCAATTTTAACACAACAAACCAAAATTGGATTGATCGTTGGAGGACCCAAACCAGGGAATACTATACAAAGAAATCAAATTTCACTGCTTAGCACCACATCAATTGAGAAAGTACTTACACGTTTTTGGGAGTTGGAAGAGACACCTAAAAAAGTTTTACGGTCAGAGGAAGACCAATTTTGCGAACGGAATTTTGCTGAGACAACTATACGGGATAAGGATGGAAGATATGTGGTGACTCTCCCATTCAAAAAATGCGAGGAGTTAGGAAATTCTAGAAACATCGCCTTGGCTCAATTCTACAGAATGGAGAAAAAACTCATGAAACACCCGAGATAAAGGAACAATATGATAATTCGATACTCGAATACTTAGAGCTTGGCACATGCGAAAAATTCACAAAAATGAAATTGAGAACATGCCAAATTTTTATCTGCCACATCATGCTGTAATAAAACCAGATCGGCTAACTACGAAGTTGCGAGTGGTGTTCAATGCTTCATGTCCCTCAGCAAACAAAACAAGCCTCAATGACACACTATTTCCTGGACCCATTTTACAACAAGATCTGGTATTGCTAATCTTAAAATGGCGATTTTTAAATACGTTTTTAACGCGGACATCACAAAGATATAGCGGCAGATACTTTTGGATCCGACCCAAACCAAATTTGAAAGAATACTCTTCAGACAGTCACCTGACGTCCCCATCGAAGACTATGAACTACTTACAGTTACATTTGGAGTTAACTGTGCACCGTATTTGGCATTGAGGACCCTTCTAAAACTGGCAGAGGACATAAAGGATGTGCATCCAAGAGCCGCAAATATAATTTTAAATAATCTGTACGTGGATGATGTATTAGCTGGTGGTCTCACGGAAGAAGAATCCATCAAAGCTCGAAAGGAATTAACTGCCGCTTTAGCCTCAGCTGGATTTCAACTCATGAAGTGGGCATCAAACGAAAATTACAATACCGCAACAAAACGAGAAGTCCTATCAACAATAGCCAAATTATTTGATCCTTGCGGTTGGCTGGCGTGGTTTTAGCCTAGTTAATAATGCAACAAATCTGGCTAGACAAAATAGACTGGGATGACCCGTTGAAGCCAATGACCCAAATGAACTGGAATAATTTTGTGAAAAACAGCAAAGAAATCGAATTTCTGAAGGTTCCAAGATGGATAAGATTCACTGCAGATGTTTCTGTGGAAATACACGGATTTTGAGCTGCTTCGGAAAACGCATACGGAGCTACATTATATATTCGAATCAAAAACAAAGATTATAGCACTCATGCATTTCTATTGGCCGCCAAGACCCGTGTTGCACTAATCAAGAAACTGTCAATCCTGCGCCTAGAATTATGCGAAACGGTACTACTCTCCAAATTAGCCGCATCCATTATAAAAAACCTTCACATAACATAGTACTCGACACAATTTTGGACGGATTCAACAATCGTCCTTGCATGGCTGAAAAAGCCTCCTTGCCACTGGAATGCCTTCGGGGGAAATAGAATTTCGGAGATTTCTGAGAATATAGGCCAAGAAAATTGGAGATATGTTGATTCCGAAAGCAACCCAACCGACATTGCGCGTCGAGTTTGTTCACCTCTGGATTTAAAGACTCAGGAACTCTGGTAGTATGGATCCCAGTGGCTTAAATTACCCAAGGCTAGGTGGCCATCGTATGAAGTTCATGAGAACATGAGTTTAGAAGCGAAAACAGTAAAAGCCTTGACCCTATTTCAAGAAAAGGATGATTATCCAGAGTATATCGAATCCATGCATACGCGTTAAGATTTTGCAAAAAATTCTGGGGAAAACAGGCAACATTTTCGAACATCGTCCACAGATCTTTCGGCACCAGAAATTCAGGATGGAAAACGAGCTAGCATAATTCGAACGCAGAGGTTCATTTATCCCAAAGAATATAGATCACTGATCCATTTTTGGACTCAAGAGGAGGACTCAATTTTGACACTTAACCCATTTTTGGACTCAAGAGGAGTTATGCGTTCAAATGGCAAATTGGTACAATCAACTGCGCTCACGTACGGTGAACGACACCCTATATTATTACCTCACGGAGCAACTACTTGTAGACCTCACTCACAAAGTTATCATACACTTACCTCCGTGTATGATAGAATGAGTTAATGACTCGAGTGCTAAAGGCCGAATTCTGTATATTCGGTCTCCCGTCGTTGGTCAAAAAGACTATACGAAACTGCAAGATATGCATAATCCCTAAGTAGCGAACCTAGGAACTCTGGAATAATGGCCTCCCTTCCGCCAGAACGAACCCTTTTATCCAGATCCTTCACAAATACTGGAGTAGATTTTGCGGGGCCGTTCAACAGTAAGAATTTTATTGGTCGCACTTGCTTTCTTACAAAAGGGTATGGCTACAAAGGCCATACATCTGGAGCCGGCAAGCGACTTGTTATCTTATGCATTTCTTGCCGCCTTCTCAAGATTTTTTAGCAGACGCGGATGCCCGTCGGCTATCTACTCTGACAACGGAACAAACTTTGTTGGAGCCGTCGATCTGTTAAAGCGGGATCGATTAGCTTTTATGAAAAATTTACAGACCCATATGATCACAAACCGTTACCATCAAGATATCAATTGGAAGTTCATCCCCCCTGTTGCACCTAATATGGGCGGTCTGTGGGAGGCCGGAGTTAAACCTTTCAAAACTCGTTTACGCAAATGTATTCCAAAAATGAATTTTACGTTTGAAGAGTTTGCTACAATTCTGACACGAATTGAAGCCTGCTTAAACT